>NW_015971271.1:0-242027 GCF_000769745.1 Penicillium expansum
TTTAGTTAGGATAGGTTATATAACTCCTATATATCGTACTAAATAATAATCGATTTAATATATAGCAGCTAGGAATCCTATGATTCTGTGTCCTTTAATATAACGCGAGAGGATATCGCGGAGAGATATAAATTAGTTATATTAATACTAGTATACTAATAACTTCCGATACTTTTTCGAGGAGTTAGGGGTTACCTTCGACGATTCAGGGGTTGACTCAGGTATTAATTTATCTACTGATTCGGCGACAGCGAGGTTGAAAGGTAATCTATATACAGATAGATCTATTCGAATAGAACGATTCCGGGCTTATAACTGTTAGAAATCACCGGTACTGCAATGTATGGTCAAAATGACAGATATGTATGACTCTAACTAACTAAAATGACAAGAATCCCCTATTTGACAATTTGCTGGGGCATAACTGACTAAGCTTAATATGCAATTTGTATGGGGCCCACTATCATAGCGGTCCATGTATTTTCCGAGGTGTTGAATACTCGGGTTCCCAGTCATGTATTGTAACATAGCTTTCGACATCTGTCAATAAAAATCACGTGTTACACTAATTTTGCTTACTAAAAAGGCCCACGGGCGCCCACGGTGTCCATGGGCGTATTGATAGTGCCCATCGCCCGCTTACATAAGGCCCGTGGGCACTGCCCACCCGCCCGTCCATGGGCGATGTCGCAGTCTAGTAAGTAATGTATAGTAAAGTGACTTCAGGCTCTATGTACTCCCCCCCATAGGATAGAGGTTCCAGTATGTGCCTGTTTTTGGCTAATAGAATAGGGACAACCAGGAACCATTCGATCCATCTGTCATTAGTATTATAGCGAACGGCGAACGGCGAACGGCGTTGGCGTTGTTATTGGGCCCTTCACTGTTGCTATACATTTGGTTCATAATGTACAGTTGAGTGGTAAGCTCATGACCTCGTTGGGCCATAGCATGAACGTTAACAGATCGTTCTCATTCAAAGCACCAATAAGCGCGTGGACCCTGGGTATCTCGCTTTCGAAGGAGCCTCTCATATACCAAGTATCTACCAGAGTGTTTATTAGATAGAAATGAGCAAGGATGACGAGCGAGAGTCCACGAAGGTAGTTCTGGTCGCTTCTCTCAAGCAACGCTAAGAAAGCACTAGGGAGCAAATTCGGCCAGGACAGAAGTGCTGCCTCTTCAAAGTCCAACTGGATCTCCTTGTCTGTCGGGTTTTCAGTTGATGCACACCCCAATACGGATAAAATGCGTGAATAAAATGATTCTAGGATGCGTATTGTCTCGTTGTGCGTATCCATAGCCCAGTTTAATGTCGTGGGCGGTGAAGGTTGAGATGTTGGCGTGCCCGAACAGCTGGACAAGTCATCCCAAGGATGTTCAAGCATATTCAGAGAAGCCTTGATAGAAGCGACTGCTTGACGAGCTCCGTCGGCAAATTTCACCAGGCGGGGTGAGCAACGAGAAAGCCGAGACGGTGCATTAGATGATGAACCCACCCAAACCCCCTCGCTGTGCTGTAATGATAATATCTGCCGGAGCCGGCCGGTTTTCAAAACCTGCCATTGGTCACTGATCACAGAGGTTACACCTCGGTTGAGGTATAACCAATTGAGGCGCGGGATGGTATTTGTGGGGAAAACATCAGTCATGGCGCCGCTCCTCCCGTTTATAGGCCCAGTGAGTGGGTTAAGGTCCTGAATCTCAAGGAATGCAAATGCAAATGCAACCACAAGCATTGACCCTGTGAAAACAGCTTCGGCATTGGAGGGAGATATGCGGGACACGTCTTCCCTAAAGCCTTCTAATCCTCTTTGATGATGTGCCATGATGATCGCCAAGTCCACCGTATCTGAGTCTTCAAAAACCACAGTCCTATTGGCATCGGCCTTTTGTTTGACCATGTGTATACCCCCTAATGCTAGGAGCATATGCATCAAATATCGATTTTCGCTTGCTAATTCGGGGATAATATACTGCCAAACATTGGATCGCCTCTGGTGCAATGTCATTTGTCTTGCAGTGTATAGATGATAGAACTGAAGGAGTTGCAGATCATCCATTTTTAGATCTCCATCTTGGTGTTGGTGGGATTGGTTCGAGGTGATCGCTGGTGCTGTCGCATTTATTGACAAGGGCTGGATGCAATCGAGTAGTGGACCTTCATCAGATGGCTCGAAAGAATCTGGTAAGAGATATCCGTCTTTTTCCGTGTCTGCTCTTGATCTAGGAGGTCTTTTCGAAGTAACGCGCGGGGGAGGGTAGGAACAGGGTTCGCCCCTGGATGAACATGTGCCACAAACGGGTTGAAGCTCATCGCACTTAGGGAAGTCAGCATTTAGTCGGCAAACAGAAACTAACAGGCTTAGGAGTAAGGAGGCGTACCTTAACCCTCCGGAATTTGCAAGAATAGCAACCATTGCGAGATTTGGTGTGGCGGGCGCGATGTCTTCTCACAACTCTGTGATTGTCTGCTGTGTCGGAAGCTGCCAAAGCTAGGATGTCTTCGTCCATTTTCAGAACACAAAACTTCTCTAATGGTAAACGAGAACATCCACCATGGTTGGCAACATTTGCGCAAAGTTGCAGCCTATTCTCTTGAGTAGTTGGTTAAGAAAAACCCGGCGATCAACCCCATAATCAGGGCGGTCCACAGCAACCAGAGACGTAGATACTAACTGGTCTCCACTTCCGGTATCCAATTCCGGTCCACAAGCCTGCAGGCAGGTTCATGTGAAATTGGTTTACGGACATGAATATTATGAATATTACTCATATGAAGGTTTAGGTTCAACTTCTCTTCTAGAAGTGAGGCAGCCTATTCCCACCATTACTTCGTAAATCGCTACCTAGAGGAACAAGAGGCTGTTCAAAGCCAAAGAATATAATAATAGGTAATACTGTAAGAGGACCTATTAGAGCTTTATTAGGGATCTGTTGGATTTGTCACTTTTTTCAACAGTAGTTCCATGGCCATATAAAGGCTCCGAAATTTGATTTGAACACTCACCGACCCGAGTGAGTATCCTAATCTGCCCTTAAGTTCTCTAACTTAAACTCTGCGTAACCATCGATTGTAGGATTACAGTGGTGGTCTCGAGGCCATGATAATCGCCATATATAGAGTCTGCAAGGGCCGCCAAATAACGTTTTTGGCATCGTATTTTTCTCATATATCGGAGTTGCTTTCTTTGCAGACCGATGTTTAGTACTGGTTCGTTATATACTAGAACTAAGCAGCTATTACTTGTGGGAAGGTTCCTGGAAGAAAGCGAGTCACAATTGAAGTTGAAGTTGGTCTTGTAACCGAGTCCTGATCTCATTAGAATGAGAAGTGAGGGGGGCATCGGGAAGAGAAAGGAAGAGAGAGACAGAGAGAGGTAGACGGCGCATGCTACGCATTCTCTGCATTCCATTTGTACTGAGGGTCATTGCTTAGACATATGGGCATTTGTACTTGCTATATTGTATTGACCTTTGGCATCTTGATGCTCTCGTTGCACATCAGCCTGTGATTCTGTACAATGAGAGTATGACCAAAGGCACGGAATCACGGGCTCTTGTTTCATTTAGGAAAAAAAGGAGTCAGGCTTAATGTAATAAGGCTGTAAGGTGCGGAAAATCTAAAAGCCTTATGAACATGGTATAAATCAGGCATTCAGGAATGTTGAGAACTCCTTGGATGTGTTAGTAAGATCCAGATCCTTTTTTCGTCAACAATGCTTTTTATTTTTTTCAAACATGTTTACGGTTAATCTTGCAGGGCTGTGACTGCAGATTTGTAAAGCGCAATCTCTGGCGGCTAGATGGTGCTCAAGCTCATTAGGAACGGTTGACGAAGTTGGTGAGAGCAGCGTGAGTGGCGTAAAACTCACTCTTGGGTTTGTAGCACTGGTCGAACATCAATGGCTTTGCGCCCTGCACCCAGGTGTAAGCGTGCTTATCCGTAAAGCCCCAGATGCTAAGGTTGGTGATTCCTGCGTTGGGAGACTCGCTGAAGACGGTGCCGTAGATATTAGCCTCGATCGCGTTGTCGAGCGTGTGATCATCCAGCTCAGCGATTGCCACCTCCAATCCGAGCGCCTCGTAGGAGTTGCGATCTCCGTGATCACGCCCGGTTTCGGAGCTAATTCAATGATGTGTGTATGCAGAGCGATTTCATCAGTTGGGACGCCCTTTTCCACGAATCTAGAGACTAGGTTGTAGAGTTCCTTGCGCTTGCTAGGAAATGACTGGACCAGATTTTCATTGATGAATAGCTTGGAGTCTGGGGCTGCTACTCGGGTGATACGGAAGGTATCTGCAATGTAGCCGGAAGTCGGGATTATAGCTGCTCGAGATAAGCCCGAGCCCCTAGGCCACAATATTGTTTTCTTCTGCGAATTTCACGAGGTGGCCGAGCTTATTCTAGTTGTAGTGCCCTTTGGCCGGCTTGATGATCGACCATTTCATCTTATTTTCGGGAGAGAGGATGTTGAATTGATTGGCAAGGACAGCCGCGAACTCCGGATCATTGAGATACATCGGAGTGATCGCTCGAGACCCAATAAGAATATACTGTTTGCTTGCCTCGTTCCTCAGCGGTGTGGTACCAGTGCTCGGAAGCGCATAGACTCCTTCAGCAGCAACGATGAGCACGGTAATGATTGTTGTGGCAGAGGTCTTCATGATTTTGTCCGGCGATGTATTCTCTATCTGTTTGGTACTCAACTGGTTGTGAATTGTCAAGACTGTTGTGGCAGACTCAACAGCTTTACAGCTGGGAAAATGTTGACCAGGCAACGACATAACGCCGGGACACATCGTGAGCTGATGCCTACTGCGGTGTCAGAGCAGGGTACGAACACGCTAGTTCTATACGTAAAGAGTTCGTCCCTGGTTTAAGGAAACTGACAGAAATCTGTCGTCAACTTCTTAGAATCAGCAAGGTAGCTTCCAGGGGCCTCAGTACGGTTTTTGGGGGCAAAGAAGCCGCTTCCAGGAGCCAAGTAGCCCCCAGGAAGCCCAAAGTAGCTTCTGGGGTCTTGTACCTCCACCTCGGGGAACTAAAGTCATGATCCGGTTGATAGTCTTATCAACTCCTGGAACCTCAGGTGCGGTTCCTGGGGGTGTAGCTTGCCTTTCCAGGAGTCGTTGAATGACTCATATTTGTGCGCAGGTCTGGTAAGGTATCTTGTCAGGGCTTTCCGCCACCCCAGAAAGCAGAATAATGAGTCCAGGATCCATAAGTAGGGCCCAAGGAGCACGGCAGCTCCCAAATGTAGCCATTGTATTCCCAGAGCCAGTTCGTAACCAGTCAGGATCGTAGAGTGGATTCCCAGGGGTAGTGGATGTACGCGTCATGCAGCTACTTCCCGACCTTTCGCCCATTTCCAAATACCAAGAAGAGACTTTGATCGCCTTCAAAGATCTAGCTATAGGTAAATTCATTTCAGAAGCTTACATCTTCCACACCGACATGGCGGTCCTTTGCTGCTACCCCTAAGTGGTACTATCGATCGCTAGGGCCGACATGACTCTCTGCCAGGACTATCCTCTATACTAGATGGTCTCAATGTCATCGGTGCGACGCGAAAGCCCATCGTGCTTGGGGAGATTCAGTAGGAAAGCTCGCCGTCACTTCAATACAAAAGGCCATTCTTGCTATGATCCTGCAATTTAAATCGTGAGTCATTTATCTATACTGGTACTAAGCTATCAACCAGAGTACATTCCAAGGCTCCACTGGCCCGCTCCTTCAAACACCCATCTCAACATATATAAATAACTAACTAGAATCTCAAAACAATACCCGCTCTCCAACTCATTCAAGGACTTCTAGACCCCTCTGTGCTAGATAACCGTGGCAAAATCATGCGACATTGTTCGTAATAAGGTGGCAATCTAGGCTTCTTCTCTTACCAGAGGCGATTCTTTGTTTGCTGAACGCGACCTTCTCGAAGCTCGCGGTGGCTTCGTTGGTTGAGACAGAATCCTCGATGGGTGGAAAATACTCATGGCAATCATAGCAAATAACATCAAAGTTGAGTCAAAGACGTACATGAATGCCTCGTGGCTGATGATGTATCCATCGTTGCCCTGGGCGTATTCAATGAGTCGGAAAATCGAACGAATGAGAATCAGAATGCTGGCGATGTATAGCCCAATCATGATGGTTTCCCAAGTAGCCATGCTCGTTACTCCAGATGAGCTTGATCGGCTGACAGACTTCTCGGTGGGATTATTGCGAATCCGGCGGTGAAAGATTGTTGAAGCAATGATGAAAACGCTGAAGAACACCAATTGTATGGCGAGACCGCCGATCGTGATATGTTCGCCGGTGTTTATCGAGCTAAGAGTTCCACTTGCCATGATTCCCCCGCCTTATTCTCGGTTAGTTTTCATTGACTGGGACGGTTCCGTTGACAGAGAGGACTAGTTACCTGCCGCTTGCATCAGAAACCCAATCACGTCTCCAGTGACGAAAATTATGGTAAGCCATTTCACTGGCACCATACTTAACTTCTCGGCGTCCAAATGCACAATGAGACGACCGAGAGTCATATATATCGAGGCTGCATAGAGAGGAGGGGCAAGGAGTATCATAATAGTACTGATTGAGTAAAGCGGGATATTCTCTTTGTCTTTATGGGCTGGCGCGCGGCAAATATAACCTATGATTTGAACTGCAACACCCATTAGTAACGCTATAGACTCCAGTAGATCATGAGGAAGCTAATGAGCTCTGGACTTGAGACCGGGCCAACTTACAGACTCCTCCGATAACGAAGACTATAAAATACCAGGATCGCGTACGGACGATCTGGTAAAAGTGATGAAGAGTTGCTAAAACAAATAGAACAGTGAAGAGAACTGCAGCCGCGAGAGAGGGCGTATAGCGGTATAGTTCATAGACTGCCTGTCCATCCTTGTTGAAACCCATGATGAATGAGCGTGGTAGCCGAATACAAACAACTGTCAGAGTGACAAGTATACTTCGGCCAAGAGGAGGCAATTCAAAGGACTAAGGAGGTTGTTCGACGTTTGTCACCTTGAATGAGCAGCTGCAGGAGTTAATTATTATATATTTCTGACCGTGCTAATCTAGTATATATACTTTTATTCGTATTTGGGACAAAATATGATTTTTTTTATAAATTTTGATCTTTGTATCCGTGGTAGATGCCATCACTGCCATTATCATGTAGGTTAATTGGTACAAGGATGCGGCAAGGCCGTAATTGACCCACCCGTATTCGCATTCTCGGTTTTTCCGGTCGCCACTCAGTTGGGATGGGTCTGCCAAGGTTTGTCTGGCCGGATTTACATTGGGTACTCTGTATTTACCCAAGGGATCTAAGCCTCTCGTTTTGACGCTGACCCACCCGTACTCGCTTCTACTATTGCGCTATTTAGATACCTGCGATTCAATACAAAGCCAAGACTATTTTTATATTCAGGGTCAAATTCTGGCTTCTGTGGAAGTGGTATATAAGAAATGGCGACAAAACATTTTGCAAAGGTCTACGAAGCAATGAAGCTTGAAATATCGCATCCGGACCTAACATCGATACCTTCTAAATCTCTTTGACAAAAATTACCACGCCAATCGTTACAGAATACAGAATAACATGACTTCGATCCGTTCTGATGATGGACCGGGCGGCTTCGCTTTTTATCACTATAACCCCAGCATGGGTGGTGCTGTCCTTTTTACGATTCTTTTCATGGGCACAACTTTTCACCACATCTACCAGATGTTCAAAGCCAAGACTTGGTTTTTTATTCCCTTCATGATAGGTGGTCTCCGTACGCGCAACCTTGCTTTATGCGCTTTTTATACTCAAGCTAACATGAGTAGTCGAGATTATCGGATATATAGGGCGTGCCTTGTCCAGCAAACAAACCCCCGATTGGACGCTAGGACCGTACATCATGCAGACCCTGTGTCTGCTTCTTGCCCCAGCTCTTTTAGCAGCCTCAATCTACATGTTTCTCGGCCGGATTATTCTGGTGCTCCAGGCAGAATCGCATTCCATTTTGAAAAAGAAATGGCTTACGAAGATTTTCGTGACCGGTGACGTGATGTCGTTCCTTCTACAAGGCGCTGGTATGTGTTCTCGAGATAAATAAAAGATAAGATGGGATTATCTGACTGTATATCTAGGTGGCGGCATCCAGAGTAGCGGGTCCCTCGACAGCATGAAGACTGGCGAGCGCATTATCATTGTAGGACTTTTTGTCCAAATCATCTTTTTTGGCTTCTTCATTGTTGTCGCTGGTCTATTTGACTGGAAACTTCGCAAATACCCTATCCCACGCTGCTTCGATCGGCATATTCCCTGGCGCAAACACCTAAACATTCTCTATGCGACCAGTCTGTTGATCCTTGTGCGCTCGCTTTTTCGACTTGCGGAATACATCCAGGGGAATACGGGCTATCTTTTGCGTCATGAGATCTTCTTGTATATTTTTGATTCACTGCTCATCTTCATTGCTATGGTTATCTTCAATATTGCTCATCCATATGAAATCACTCAGTTTTTGATTGATTCCGCGAATTACGAGTTGACTCGTGCCGGGAATGAACAGGCTGCGAAACCTCATGGGGTCTACCGGGGCGTGTGATTATCTTCTTTACTCCTCCTATTTTCTTTTTTTTCCCCAGGTTGCTTTATATTTCTATAGATTCTTTATTTCTTAATTCAATTCAAGCAATCCAATTATTGAGATAGACCAGAAACAAGAAGAAGAACCGTGTTAGTATTTTTAACTAGGCACCTTGCTTTCGACAAGACAAGTCTAGGTTGTTGTTCGATTTACAAAAATATTACAAGATCCTTGTCACATGATACTTGGGGTTACAAGCCCTATATTCATTCAAGTAAGCCGGAGGGCCGGTTCTATTTTTAGGTCCTACATGACTGTCTATCGCCGTGATGCGATTTATTTATGCACAACCCAAGATCTTAGGGCGATTTTCGGAGCGTTATGAATAGGTCTAGACTACACTGGAAGCTCCGTTAAATACCACTAAGGATTTTTTGGGTCGATATTGGACCACTCCATCAACAACAGAAGCAGCAGGTGCAGAACTCGAAGCAGAGAAGCCCAGTGCAACTATCGTTTTAGTTAATAAAACTGACTTCAAGATGATTTATGACAAGGTTATACTGACACTCCACAGCAAATGTCTGCTCCGTCACCGCCACCACGTAAGTGCAGCTGTTACATCTGATCCGGGGCACTCTAAGCAAATTTAGTCAGTGCCTCTAGTAGGAAAATATAACCTCAGGCAGGCAGCACTAGAAGCTCCCGGAGTAATATCCTACTTATACCCACACTCCAAAGTTTATGAATGATTTGTTGTGCGGTGAAACAACATTTTTTCCCACAATTACTAGGCCCAAATATTTGAAATGCATCCGTGGACTTCGGGTTATCACGTCACATTTGAAATAGATAATCATTTTTACATCCCACAGTTGAATTTTCAATTTTCTAGGCTAGCACACAACTTGCTTCTAGAAATTACGTACGAGAGACGTAAACCTAAATACCTAGTTTAGTCTTTCTCCATTCATTATATATCTTAACATCGATCACTTCCCTACATTCTGCACACGGATCATGGCTTTCTCTTACTCGTGAGACCCGTAAAATAGGCTTACCAGGTCCCTACTTCTGTTCAACCTCATCCGCTTCCGGATCAGTACTCTTTGCCGCATGAATTCTCGTCCACTTGACCCCGAAAGCAAAACAGAATGCTGCGGCCGTCGTACCAACTGCAACAAACTATCGATGTCCATATGTCAGCTAGTCCCTCTACTCTCTCGCCTAGGGAAGGACCACTCACAAATGCGGAAGTAATAGCTTTGTTGTAAGATTCCAAAACTGGATGCAATAGTGTGGGGAAGTTCGCATTGGTGATATCACGGATACCGGCAGTCCCAGCGGCAGATAACAACGCTATCTGTGTAGCATTTAGACCATGGTCGTCTAGGGATTTACCCAGAATTGAACGAAACACGATGCCTCCGATAACCTGTGTGACTGTGGCACCTAGATACTGGAAGAATAGGTTGAGAGAGACGGCAGCGGGCATGAGCTCTGGTTTATCATGGACTGCTAGTTGGACTATGAGAGAGGGCATTTGCTGGGCCATGCCAACCCCGAGACCCTGAATGACTTGGAACCCAATCCAATGGCTGGATGGTGTATCGAAAGCCGTGAACTGGGTGTATAACGCTGCGGCAGTGCACATAAAGAGAGGTCCAGCGAAGAGCCAAGGGTTGTAGAAGTTGACTTTTCGCGCTGTTTAGTATTAGCCTGATACCTTCCACGTGAAATTCGGGTGTTAAGCTTACCCAGAATACCAGAAGATATTGTTCCCACGATCTGAGCGAGAACTGAAGCCAAAACCCGCGTACCGCTTTCCAGTGGACTTGCGCCTTCCACGGCCTGGAACCACTCTGGAAGATAGTAGTTAAGGATGCCAAGAGACCCGAAATGACAGAAGGAAAATAAGACACTAAAGGTGATAGTTCGTCTCACAATTAGATTCCCCGGTATCATAGCGCCATCACCCTTATAGTGCTCCCAGCCAACAAATAGTATGAGCATCACACCAGACCCTATAAAGAGACCGATGATTGTTACCGAGCCCCAAGGCTTTTCCGTGCCGCCCCACATCATAGCGAGAAGTAGCATGAAAATAGCGGGAATAAAGATCACACATCCAATGAGATCTAGATTCTTTATCCGCTGGAGAGCTGTTTGATCGCGCTGAATAGATGGGAGTTTGAAGAATAAGAGCATGGCGACCAATGTCATAGCACCCGGAGGAAGATTAACCCAGAAGCACCACCGCCATGTTGCTTTTTGCGTGAAAGCACCACCTATAACGGGTGCAAGGATTAGACCCATAGCAAAGCAACTACTACAGATACCCATAAGGAGCGGTTTCGCTTTATCCGAAGTAACCGTGAGAACAATAATAAACCCGCCACTCGCGACACCGGACGCCCCGATACCTGCGACTGCACGACCTACAATAAAGCTGTTACTATTCGGAGCAAAGCCACAGATGAGGCTTCCAACCATAAAGATAGAAAAGAACGTGATATAGATCCAGCGTAGGGGAAAGGTTGCGCTCAGCTTTCCTGCCAGCGGAGTCAATGCGCATGTTGTGAGTGAGTAGGCGGCCGGATACCAGGCCAGCTGCGACGTATCCTTGAAGTCGGACGTGATGGATGGAATGGCCTATCCATAGTGCGTCAGATGATTCGATTTTCTAGGACAGGGAGTGGGTGATAGTACTGTTGCGATAACGAAGATATCCAAGGACATCAGAAAAGCACCGAAACATATACCGATAAAAATGGCCCAGAGTTTGAAGCCGTACATCGCCGTTGGGTTTCCCTCGGTAAGGTTCTGGTGTTGGGGTTGGGCAGTACTGCCAGCATCTTCTGACTTGGTAGTTCTAGTCTCATCTAGAGACAAAGACATATTCCAGATCTAACTGTGTAAATTGCGTTGAAGCGAGTGTTGTAAATTCATCTGATAATACGCAAATGCATGGATTGCAGAATTCGTCGGACCGGCGACATATTAACCTCGAACAAAGAAAATAGAGTCGCCGGTTCCGAATTGTGCATCCCTGGTCTCAGGAATTCACCAGCCGCGCATAAAAGAGTCACGTGGTAGGACTACATTGGCCATGTTAATTCATCTTGATAGAAATCCGACCGTATGACAATGTATGGTATGAATGGATGATGTCGAATACTAAGTTGGAATACATGGTTGAAACTGGGTATTATACCCCGAACATCATGTTACTTCGATTACCAGACATATCCGGATTGTTGATAACGTATTTCACATACAAGTGGCCCACCCCAAAACACCATTTTAGGACGTCTTTTTGGGATTTCTTTTTGTGATGTCTCTCTTGGGAAATCACAATCTACAGATGACGTTTAATTTCTTTTGTCTTGTTTGCATTAGTTAACTAGTTATGCCGGCCGCTTTGTGGCCTTCAAATTCATGTTACGGGACCCCTCTCGACTCATGTAACTATACAGGGTGGACTTGCATACTGGGGATGCACCACCATTTGTCGTCGGGAGTAGGCTCTAGGACGCAATCCCCGCATAGCAGCATGTATATAATATCAAGCTACATCGGGTCAATGAGATCATCATCATCATCATCGTTGACCAGGAGACACCAACACAGGGGGGTGCGCGTGAGACGGTTAATGGTGGACTCGCAAAATATCCCACAAACACAACAAACACAACAAACACACCACCTCAGTTTCCGCCCCCGCGCGAACGCTGCTTCCAAAATAATCCGTTTTGCAGTCCAGTATCACACATAGAGTTAGCTTTCCTTATGTCAACATGGGCTCTAAAACAGCGGAGAATGAGAGCCAAGGAGGTGGTAGTAAGTGATATAGCGATCAACCTCCATCGAAGTCAACTGACATTTAGCAGATGCGCCTTCTAGCTCTACCATGGCAAATGTCACTGGTGGGGAACCTCGGGGTGCCCATTGGTCCCGGGATGGTGATGGCACGCTTGGAGAAGGCGATGGAGATGATGATGCTGACGGCGACAATATCCCCTGCGCTCTTACCTTGCCGTTGAACTCGCAGGCTGTACCCTTAACAAGTTCGAAGAAGAAACGAAAGAGGACCAAGAAGAAATCTTCTGTATTGAAGCAATCCTCACCACCGAGAATTCCCCTTGCCGATCTCTTCCCTGATCGCCGGTATCCACATGGCGAGGCTCAAATTTATGAGTCTATGGTCGAAAATACAACCCGCACACCCGCTGAGGAAGTCCGATACCAGGCCCGACGTCATATCGAAGATGACACTTTTTTGAATGACTATCGCAAGGCTGCAGAGGTGCACCGCCAAGTCCGACGCTGGACTCAAGAGAGTGTTCATCCGGGCCAGACTCTGACGGAGATTGCTGTGGGAATCGAAGATGGCGTGAGAGCGTTGCTCGATAATGCCGGCCTTGACACTGGTGAAGGTCTCATATCCGGACTTGGCTTCCCCACAGGCCTGTCACTCAACAATTGTGTTGCCCACTACACGCCAAACCCAGGCCAAAAGGATGTAGTCCTCGACTCAAGTGATGTCATGAAGGTCGATTTTGGAGTCCACATAAATGGCTGGATTGTTGACAGTGCTTTCACAATGTCATTTGACCCAACCTATGACAATCTGCTTGCCGCTGTCAAGGACGCGACAAATACTGGCATCAAGGTAAACAATCTGTGGTTTGCAAGCTAGACTTACCGCTGACCACTTCTAGAATGCGGGAGTCGATGTTCGCATTAGCGATGTCAGTGCTGCCATACAGGAAGCTATGGAAAGCTATGAGGTCGACATCAATGGTCGGACGTTCCCTGTGAAGGCGGTGCGCAATATCACTGGGCACAATATCGAACAATATCGCATTCACGCCGGGAAATCTATACCATTTGTCAAGAACAATGACAACACCAAGATGGAAGCCGGAGAGATATTTGCCATCGAGACATTCGGGACAACCGGTAATGGCTATCTCTTTGATGGGGTAGGTTTCATTTTCGTTGCTTGTAGTTGTTGTCACGTACTCATTCAATTCTTTAGCCTGGAGTCTATGGTTATGGTAAGGACCCATCCGCACCAAAAAGGATCACCTCGCACCTTGCCAGTGCCAAGTCCCTTTATCAGAAAATCAACGAAAATTTTGGCTCGCTTGTCTTCTGTCGCCGCTATCTTGAGCGGCTTGGCGTCGAACGTTATCTGGCTGGTGTGAGTTTTCATCGTTGGACCATGGAAATCAGGTGCTTATAGTGAACAGATGAACAACCTCGTATCTAATGGGTATGTCGAGGTCTACCAACCTCTGATGGACGTTAAAGGATCGTATTCCGCTCAATTCGAACATGTTTGTGGGCCTCCTTCTTTACAAACCAACCCGCGATGCTAACCTTCCTAGACCGTTCTGTTGCGAGATTCATGCAAGGAAGTGATCAGTCGTGGCGATGACTATTGAGGTCACTTGAGTGCATCACCGAAGGTGCCACCCTTTCATTGATTATTTTCTAGAGTTTCCTACTTTGACCGCTATTCAACATGGCTCTCATTGAACACTCCTTTACACTACTCTGCTCTTGCTGCACATTCAACATGGAGTGCATCATTTTGTAAATTCTCATCTACGAGCAGTATTTCACTGTTAAATTCACAATATCGCCCATCTAGACAACAAGCTATCTGTATTGATGGATTTGTTTTTCCTCTCTATCTTTCTAGTTAATATACGCAATGCTAAGTACGTGCGACGTAGTGTCAGCCATGATCCCTGGACACGATCGAATAGCCACCGGCATTATAATCTCCAATACAAGAGACCGAGCCACCAACCGCGCTGTTAACCGCATTACAAGAGCACTCTCTATTACTCCAAATGCATGACTTTGCAATGCCCCCCGTTATCGTACGAATACTGATCGTAGCCCCTAGCATCGATCGGTGTGCAACACTTCGAGCCACAACCGCCTCCCAAGGTATTGCGCTGGCTGCAGCAGGATCAGCTTTATTAGCAATGGAAGGCGTGGCTAGGCTGGCCGAGGACCTGTGCAAAATCAAGCGAAAAGACTCATCGCGGTGCCAATGCGACCTGGGAGACCAAAGTGTGCGGCACGTCCTGCTCGAGTGTCCACTTCGGGAGGAACTGCGAACAGAAATGGCGGAAAAATTGTTCGAAGCCGGGGTGTCGGCGATGCTCGGAGAGGAAGAGGTGTTGAAGGAATCGAAGGCAGCGCCGATCGTGGCAAAGTTCATGATCGCGTCGGGACTCCTAGGACAGTTCCATTCAGTAGACTCGGTCGCCACCGGTAAGGAGAAGGGGGCAGGGGACGGGAATTTAGAATCAAACCAAGGCACTACAAGTGCTAGAGACAAAGGAAGCACAACTTAGTAGCCAGACGCCAGGTCTACCGAGGTCACCTCACGCCAACAAAACCCATAGAGATCAGCCATTACTCCCGATGAAGACGAAGATAACAACGAAGCATAGCGTCGCGATCCGAACCTGTTTGTGTACGACCTGCCGGAATAATGCAACTGGCGGTCCTAGTGATGCAGAGACTCGGTAACTCGAGGAGCCAGGAAAGGAGAGAGAGAAGTGAGTAATAAAGAAGAAGAAGGGGGTGGAAGGTGCATTATAAAGAGAAGGGGACACTCTGTGCCCGCGGGGAATGCGGGATGAACCATCTACATTGGGTTTCTTTTGTCTTCTTTGCATTACGCCGGCCGGTTCGTGGCCTTCCAATCAGGTTGCAGTACTCGAGAAATCAAGTCCTATATACTCCGGACAGGGTGGTGTATACAACATACAACATAAGATCTAAGTTGATCTTGTACATATACATACCCCAACTAGACGCTAGGCTCTTTCTAGAAATGGGCCTTCTCCACATTTAAGATTTCGTCATTCAACATGCATGTCCCGCCATCAAATTAGCCGACCAACCGATGGTCCGAAATCTCTCAATGTTCATGACACTGCTGAGTTGTTGACTCCTCCGTTGGCATGGGTTCGAATAACAAAACATCGCGATCACGGTTCGGTGAGTCATCCTCTCAGCGGGATTGATCACTCCCCTAATATGTATATTTGTAGGCTGTCGCACCTGCCGTGCTCGAAAAGTGAGAAGTTACCTTTTTGCTCCAGGTGGCTTGGTTTTCTAAGACATGCAATCGAAATTTCATAGGTCAAATGTGATGAAACACCTGGCGAATGCGGCAACTGTACTCGATTACGACTGGTCTGTTCCGGCTACACAACACCGCTGGGGCCTCAAGCAACCGGGGGTGAAATATACCAAGGAGATTCCACGAGAGGAAAAAGGACGTATCGCTCCTGCACAGCATGTCGAGTTTCGAAGACCAAATGCTCGGGTGAGCGACCATGCCAACGATGCCGTTGGAAACGTTCAAACGAATGCGTATACGGCGAGTCTACACAGCCCACTTGGGTGCGCAGAGTCAACGTGACCCCGACAGGCAACGGAGACTTCTCTCCATCCCGACCCTCCAGGCCTGAATCGTCTTTCAGCCAGACACCGTCTATCCAGGACGGCCCGCCTAGCTCAATGCGGACGTCGCCTATGTCACAGGCTTTTCCCCTGGTGGAAGCCGGGAGTTCATCATCCCCACTTGACTGGTGAGCTGTGAAGTCTTTTACTAATATATATACATGCTGCATTTCTGCTCACTCGCTGCAGGTTGGCTACCAATTACCTTCCCAACCCATCGAGAATCGCGATGCTAGTCGAAGAGTATTTTAACAACATCCACCCTCTACGTGCCTTTGCTTTTATCCACAAACCTTCGTTCCTACAACGATTGGATGGAGAGACTTCAAAGGAATACCACAATCATGCCCTTTTACATGTTATATGTGCACTGGGAGCCCAGTAAGCCCAACTCACATCTCAGAGATAAAGTCCGACAAGCTCATTTCTGTTTTGAAGGTTTTATGCTCTGTCATATAGCGAGACAACAACTTCGCTTGAGCCGAAATTTGTCCTTCTTGCGGGTACCCAATGGGCTAAAATTGCCCAACGACTCATTCTTGAGACCATAGATCGTGTCACTATTGAAAGTCTAATGGTGTGCTCTGCTCATAAGCCGATTTCTATGCCGAATACTAATCATTTAGTAAGGCGGCCGTTCTACTTCACGATTATGCGGTTCGATTAGGGAACTTCGCAAACGCGTTCATGCTGAGCGGACTCACTACTCGCATGACCCAAGCGCTACAGATCAATCTTGAATACAACACCGACATACTCTGCCAAGATACCGAGAACGGTCTTCCAGTCACGGCAAAGGAATCTCGTCGGCGGTTGATGTGGAGCTGCTATATAATGGATGCGCTTGTTGGCAGCGGAGTAGACCAGCTGACACTGATGGATGAAAGAGATATAAAGATTCAACTTCCCTGCAACGAGCGCAACTTCACTCAGAATGTCCCCTGCATCACAGAAACTTTATATCCTGGAAGTTGGCTCAAGATCCTGCCAGAAGATTCAGATACAAAGACCCTGTTGCCCAACATGGGTATAATGGCGTATTTCATTCGACATATCTCAATCCGCAAAAGAGTTTTGAGGTATTTGAAACCCCGTTTTGCTATCTTTCAAATCTGCTAACGTCGAACAAGATATATCAAGCATTTGGGAGACGCTATGGTCCCGTGGGACCCCGCGTCAGAATTTTCACTTTTAGATTCAGATTGCCGGGCGTGGTATGAGTCTCTACCGGCAAGTCTACAATTCACCCCCGATGCAATGTACATCCGCAAAGATACTTCGCAATTAGGCGCGCTGTGTTTGCTCCATTGTGCGCATTATCAAACAGTCTGCGACCTATATCGCTTAGGGGCCCCTGCGCTTTACAAACTCCGAGCGGCTTTCGACTTCCCTCCTGAACAGCGGGACTTCCTTCGGCATCTGCAACAAGTTCTCTTCGATGCAGCTCGAGCTTTAGCAACTATCATTGGCCAGGCGGCTGGTCATGGTCCTCGAATGTTGGCAGACTCCTGGCTTCCCACCATCGCGTATGACAGCTGCCGGATCATGGTATATCATTTGACTCAGATTCTAGATCCGCGTTCAGATAATGCAAAGGCTCTTGCACTAGCTACCATTCCCCTCCTTCGCAGTAACATCAACGCACTGAAGTTAATGGGATCACTCAATGCAATCGCCAGCTCACTGGTTAGTTCGCGTAGCCTCCAATTTGAATAGGCCTGATCACTGATCTATCTTTGGCTGTCCCAGTCCTCCGCAGCGGAGACAATGCTTGATCGTTCTGGTATTGAGTCCGAGTTGGTCTCCCAGAACATCATACCCGATGACCCATATCAATCAACTGAGGAGGAAGACACGAGGTACATGTGGCCAGTTTCCGGAAAGTGGTCTTTACTTGCTAACCGTGAGTTACAGTGACAACCTTCGAGAAACTCCAGTTCAAAGCGCGCCGGACTACGTGCTCAACCCGTTGACGATTTACCGAATGGCACGCAAATCTATACCGGAGCGACATGCCCCCGAAAGGGCAGGCACTACGTCGGCACTTAGAGGTAACAATGCAGGGGATATTGATTATCCCCCTTGTGAAGTTGATAGCGGCTCCGGGGTAGAAAGTGGTCAAGCTGAGTTAGAGGTTGATCAGTCGAGCCTTGAGGAGCTGCAAACTTTGTTCATGTCTGATCTTGGATGGGCATGGCAGCCCGCAGATACGGCCGTTGGATCAGGAACAGAGGGAGCTGGACTATTGCCATGGGCAGGTGGATATCCCATCACTCAAACACAGCCCTGGTTGCCTGTATTTCCATTCCCCCAGCAAAGCTGACAGCTCCTTGGGAAACCCACGTCTGATTTCTATTTATTACGAAGATGCCCTTACTATGGCCACTTAAAGACGGTCCAGCGCCCAATCTGATTTTATAAAATTAAAAACTTAGGGTTTGCAATGATATATCCAATTCCATACAGAAAGGGTTTTAGTAAGATTCATACGGCGATCCACTCTTTTACTCCGCGTCCAAGGGGTATACGGGAGGAGTGTCATTCACTTGGATACCTCCGCGTTTCTTGTCCAAAGTATCGTGGTACGGAAGCTTCCATCCTCCTTCTGATTCTGGGGCTGACAGCCAAAGTCGCATCAAATGCCGTCTTTGGGCAGGCCGGCCGTCCTCATCAACCGCCCCAGGTGGATGATCCGTGTAGGCGGTTCGTGCATGGAAGACATGTGTGTTACTGAGAAATTGAATATCCCCTGGAGCTAGAATCATATGTAGTGATAGCTCAGCACAGATCTTCTCAAATACCTCTAGGGCGTGTGTCTGTCTGTCTGACAAAGGGGGTATGCATGCATCAGGCCCCGAATTGAAACGCGCTAGCGATGTCACGTTCATAGGATCGAACCTGGCGTAGACTCGTGGACTAGAGGTGCCGTTGTCGTTTTCGAGATAGAAAATGCTACCTCGAATCCAGCCATCTTCGCCTTCGGACATCTCACCCTTCCGGTCGAAATACCAGTTGGGCTCACATAGTGTTCGTATCACATCGGGATGTCTTTCCTGTAGTACATTGAATACATGATGCGTAGAAACAATGTCAGACTCCCCGCCAGACAGGGATTTGGCGACACAAAGAAGGCCAACAAGATCGGCTCCGTCCGTGTGGAAGTATTGACTAGTGAACAAGTTAGCTTTTATCCACTTTTTGGTGTGGATAGGACTAGTTACATACCGAGCATTCGTTCGATAAATTCGAACTCTGTCAGTTTTGGTTGGATCTTCTCCTAAATCTTTGACATGACCGAGGACATGACCACGGCCGTTTTGACTGACAAAGTAGCCTAAGTATGTGCCAAGCCCCATATATGCTGTTGCACATTTCTGGAGATTCCACTTCTGAACAGGAAGCCCTCTAAAACGAAAGAATCCTTTCCCATTGATCAGATCTTGTCGAAGCAATTCCAGCCGCTCGGACAAATTGGGCAAAGGAAAGTTCGCCTGTAGACAAGTTAGTTTCCACTCCTCGTGTTCATCGCAGTGTCATGGACAACCATACCTTTGATATTCCAGTCAAAGGGGTTCCAGTTTGTATAAATTGATCTGAAGCAGTACTGATCTCTTTAATCTCTTCTGTGGTGAATCGATGCGTCCAAAGTTCAGGATTCTCGCGATAGTCTTCGGCTTTCCACACTGTAGGCCCGGTATGTGTCTTCGGGAAATCGGCATAGGGCCGAACTAGTGAATATATGGGGGGGTGCTGACCGGATGTTTTGAATCCATCTGGGAACACAGAGAGCTTGACGGGGCTCGACAAGGTCGGCAAAGTAGTAGCTTCCACTAGTCCGGGGGCCATGGTTGAATGAAATTTGATGTGGATGAATTATATCCTCAGTGCAGGGACCTTAAATGGAGAGATTTATTTATTGTCAGAAATGGGTTCTGGTCGATATATATATATATATATATATATATACTATCACTGTGCATCCCCGTCTAGCGAGATATAGGTTGCTCGGCTTGTCGTGCCGATCGGTTTCGGCCGATCGCTTCATTGCTCGTTGTACCTCCGGCCTCACGAGATGAAACTTTACGTTTGATTTCTCAAGTATAAGGGGAATACATATATCATAGTCAGACTCCAAGTACTAACTGACCAGGTCTGTATTCAATAAGATCGCAACCAACCCAAACCACGATGCTAGTTTGCCATTACGGCTTGTCGGCTAAGAAGTCTAAAGCTGGCATCACACATCACGCAATATGTATCCATATAATGGCAAGCTCGAACAAATCAAAGAAATAAGAGACAAAATCAATTATATTAGGATTTGGAAAGTACATCGATGTACATATGTCTGCATACGCACATGCAACTCCAGTCCAGCTTAGGAAGTCCAGCTTAGGATTTAAGATCGTGGATACATTGTTGTATTCCATTTCATGGGTCTTCCATCTAATCATTCATATGTGCGTTCTGGTCACCAAAGACTCCAGCTGGTGCCTCGATGTCCGGTCGCTTAGTGCTAGCTCGATCTGAACACGACACTGACTTCAATGAGCTACCCCGAACTCTCTCTTTTCCATATAAAGGCAGGGTGTTTAGATCGAGAAGTAACATGTACCAATAGTAAGTCCCTAGAGGTTTCATCAGCCGAGACACTCAATGCACGAATATGGATAGTGATACTGACCACAAAATATACCTCCCCCGATAATATTTCCTAATAAGGTCGGGATGATGCCTTTCCATATGTATAAGCCAATTGTAATATTTGGCGCTCCAAGCCAGATACCCAATGGAATGAATGTCATGTTTGCAACAACATGATCAAAGCCGAGGGAAACAAAAGCGAAGATGGGCAACCAGATTCCTATAACTTTGGAGGCCAGATCACGCCCTTGGATACCCAAAAAGCAAGCCAAACATACTAGCCAGTTACATCCAATGCCACGCAGGAGTATCATGTGGAACTCTGGGGTGACCTGCTTTTTTGTAGCAAAAGAAATAACAGCAGACCTGAATGGCTCTGCGGAAAAAGAATTTCCATCTATGAGTCCAGCATTAGTCACATTGTTTTATAGTAATAGGGATGTGAGAGTGGATTCCGTACAGCCGAAGATGATAGCCACGACAAATAAAGATCCAGCGAAGTTGCCGACGAATGTCACAGCCCAATGAACCAACATTTTCGACCAAGGCAAGCGTCGATGGAGCACTGCCACTGTAGTAAACTAGTATGCATGTTAGTTGATGGCCTCCATCATGGTCACCGTATCTGTTTTTTCCATACCATGAAAGATCCAGTACAAAGGTCTGCACTTGTTAGGAGAATCATACACAGGCCATAAGGAAACACCATGGCACCAATAGTTCGTATCAGACCTGGGGCATTGTCTTGAAACCAGGGTGCGGTAGTGGTACTAAGAGTAGTCCCGCAAGCGAATGCAAGTAGACAGCCAGCTGATACTGAGCTAAAAAGCACCTTGTCCAGACGCATATTCCCCTTGTGAGTGCCAGCTTTTGAGATGGCCTCAATCACCTCTTGAGGAGAGAAGGCATCGAAAGTCATTTTCATCAGAAAACAATCGCAATCCGGTGAATATATCAGTTCAGTAGTAAAGTAGCAACCCTTCCGTATGTAATGGAGGCATATAACGCTGAAGGGCCGGCGAAAATAAATGATTTTGTCTCGATAACTCCCTTACCGATGCAACGGATGGCTTATCTCACGTCTCGTTGGAAACTCTCCCTAGCATGGTTACGAGCAAATAGTTCCCACACTCGGCTACTTTAAATCTAGAGTTATGATGATCATTGAACCTAGATAAGGATTTGGCGTGGTTAACAGGATCAGTGACTAGCGAGCATATTCACACTGGAAAGATCTATCGAGTCAAAAGAGAATTAGTTATCAGAGTCAAGGATCTTGGCAAGATAAGAATATGTTGTCGAGATCCTACATCTCCGCGGACCTACCTACATCTGTATGTTGTAACTAATGGTAAATGCTACAATATGCATGCTACATAATTTGCACCATATTGTACATTAGGTAGCTAGTTATCCACATTTGAAGGTTATGCAAGGCCTCCAAAATGTAGGTATCTAGGTACGAACCTTGTCATCGTGACATAGCAACTTTGGAATACCTGTCCGTATGTATGCATGTACTTCTACACCTGTGACGTCTAATTGAAGTCTGCAACAATAGACCAATAACAGCGAAATCAAATGCTGGCCACTACTCGTCGCATCTAACTGAAAATTCAATATTCACTTCACATTGGGAGAGTACTGTAGGAGGGAAAATGAAGGACAGAGATACCGTGACTTGGTATTTTCCCCTTTGACAGGCTTAATAAACAAAAACAATTGACGTTCTGACCAGCGAGTTCAACTATCTCGTGAATATGAGCGCGACTGAGCTTCGTGCCTAGCTTGAACAAGAGCAATCACTAACATCGGGTTAGCTGGGCGGTTCCGGGGAGACTATTGGTCACAAAAGGTCAGTCAAGAATCCTTTTCTTGGTCGCCCTCGGTCGCAGAATTTCAACAACTGGAAAACAGAAATGAGCGCTAAAGATGACGATAGTGGCCGAAGGATTATGCAGATCCTTGAGCAAAATCCCACTAAGAACCCCTCCGACTACAGCGATCAAGACATTGACCTCATGCGTCGTGTGGTCTCCTACTGCAAGCGCCATTTAGCGCAAGAGGAGCGATCCAAGCAGGACACGAGTAGTAAGAGTTACCGCTCACTCAAGAACTGGGGTCATGATTCACTCAAAGAGTAGGGTCCGGTGCGCTTGCAAGATCGGAATGGATTAACGTGGTAAAATCGAGACCTCTTTTTTCGAGTTTTTTTGTTCTTTCAGAGGGAAAAATACTAGTCATATTTGGCAGTAGAGGATAGAGTATAGTGATATCGTAAAAAACGTTTACACGAGCTAATTGAATCTTTTTATGAGACGCGTCCTCCGTTTGGGAATTTGTTTTCGTGTTTAGATGCCTTGCTGCCTTGCTTCCCTGCTGCTGCCTCAGACATGAATAATAATTAGCAGCTTGTCCCAGAACTCAGGTCAGTAGGGCCCGCCTGACCTCTCACGTTGGTCCGTTGGTCAATGCTCACGTGGGCTCGCTGGGTTTTACGTACCGGGAAGCGGTTTGGTATGGAAATGTAAGGCATCAATTATTATGTCATCCCGTTTCGGTATGAAATATGTGGTCTACAGCTATAGAAGTGAATTCCAAGGGATACATTCTTACAAATAATAAACAACTCTACATCTAATATAATATCCAGAAATCACTTTATACTAAACCTCTTGGTTTATTTACTACTGTTCTATTATTTCTAGTAGCATATAGCTACTAAGCCTACTCCTAAACTAGAAGATATATATTTATCTTTTCTAGGCCTTTTTTACCCTATTTTTTCAGGGTATATATATACGGAATACTTCTATACTACTCGTGGTTACGTATAAAGGGGTAGGGGGGGGAGTTTAGCGCTAGTAAGGTTTTTTTAGGGAGGAGATAGGGGGGGCCCTAGGGGAGGGGGGTACCTACCTATATTATAAGGGTAGCTATAGGACCTCTAAAGCATTAGGGGGAATTTTAAACAGAGTAGGTCCACGGGTATGGTATTGGTAAGAGAGATATAGGTAATTATAGGAAAGTGGTAAGGTAATGAAAAATGTAAGGCACACATGAAGTCTTGGTGGGTGCCTAAGGCAGCGCACCAACGTGAGAGGTCAGGCGGGCCCTACTGACCTGTGGTCACAGCTTGTCCCGAGTCAACTTGACAGCTCATGTTTTCTAAATCCGGTACGGAGTACATATTTTGAACATATTACAGAGTCCTATATGTTAACAATGTAACTGAATATAATTATTGTTTTGTTTTCAAAGTTTTTGGCCTTTTCCGGGTGTCTGGACATGAAAGGCAACGCAGAAAGAGAATACATCATAATAAAACAACCTACGGAGTACCCAGCCTCGGATTTTTTTCTACTCTGGAAGAACTACGGAGTATTCAAAAGTGTATTCATTGAGCGTTATAAGACATATGGCTTCCTTATGCGCAGAAAAATGACCTATCCGATATCAATCATTTCGAGATATATAATAATATATGTGCGGAGTATTTTCGGCCAATTCCCCCAGGTCGGCATCTTACACGGCAAACTTCAAACGCCGACAATTCACTCTAGTACCCGACGAACAAATAGAAAGGTAGAAAAGTGCTGAGGTAATACCGCCATCATACCTATGTAGGTACCTACCAAGGCTTAAAGCTAGGAATGTAGGTAGGAATGTACAACATAGGCAAGGAGTTTACCCCCACGACCCCCGAGTTTCGGTTGGCCTCGGTAACGGGATGTCCCGAATGGGGATCTCCACTCCGAATCTCGGCATTGCGTTGTCTCTGGAAAGAAACAAGGATATTCTAATCGATTGGTAGACATAGGAGACACTAATCGATAAATGGCAAGACTTGTTCGCTAAATACCTTGGCTCACATGTGACCTGCGCGTTAGACTTTCGTGGGGGGAGGTGCGGAGACGTGGGGGAACATTGGGGGATCACGGGGCAACATGGGGAAAACCAGATATAGATGACGTGGGGTTCTGAAGCTGAACCTATATATATGTCGTGAGAGGTAAGACCAAAGGTATACATATTCTCCTACAATGCAAGATCCTACCATGTCGAAACCAGATGTTGTTCACAATGAAGCGGCAGAGCCCCAGAAGGGGGACAAAATCATGGATAATAGTGGCATTGTACGCGTCCTCTTGACCGAAGAAGACAGCAAGCGCATCTGCCGTAAGACCGACCGGACTATTCTTGTTGTGCTCGCCTGGGTCTACTTCTTGCAGGTTCTCGATAAGACAGTCCTGGGATACGGTGCAACATTTGGTTTGCAGGCAGACACAGGCCTTACCGGTAACGAATATTCGCTCGTCGGCTCCATCGGACCCATTGCACAACTTGCCTGGCAGCCCTTTTCTTCATACCTGATTGTCAAGGTTCCTCACAAAATCCTGATGCCAGTGTTGTGCCTTGGGTGGGGAATTGCGCAGACATGCATGGCTGTATGCCACAACTTCAACTCCTTGATGGCCGCTCGATTCTTTTTAGGCTTGTTCGAGGCCGGTTGTCTCCCTCTCTTTGGTGTTATCACGAGTCAATGGTACCGTCGTGCAGAGCAACCGATCCGGATCGCTGCGTGGTATAGCACAAATGGCCTAGCAACCATTGTTGCAGCTGCTTTGTCCTACGGACTTGCACAGATCAAGTCGGATGTACTCAAATCATGGCAAATGTAGGGGATCGAATCATCCAGCCCCCGAGACCGGTATATTCTGACTCGGTTTTAGCATCTTTCTTGTGGTTGGCCTGATAACTATCGCATCTTCTCCACTTGTCTACTGGCGCCTGGACAACGATATATCCACCGCACGTTTCCTCAGCGAGAAGGAGAAAGCCCAAGGAGTAGAGCGCCTGCGAGCCAACCAGACTGGAACCGGAAACACTGAGTTTAAGTTCAGTCATGTCCTCGAGGCATTCCTAGAGCCCAAAACATACCTGTGGATTGGAATGGCAATGCTTCTCAATATTGGCGCCAGCGTGACCAACATCTTCGGCCCACTGATTTTAAGCGGCCTCGGTTACGACAAATACAGGACAACTCTACTGACCATGCCATTTGGCGCGTTGCAATTCATCATCATTCTGCTGGCAAGCTATCTTGCCCAAACCGCCCGTGTGAAGAGTGCTATCATCGCGGCTTTCATGCTGCCCGTGATCGCTGGCCTAGCAATTTTGTATGCGGTAGCTCGGACCAAGTCTGTGCAGAGCCAGTTACTTGCTGGCTACTACCTCCTCGCATTCTTATTTGGTGGAAATCCATTGATTGTGACCTGGATCATCGGCAACACGGCAGGCACCACCAAGAAGTCCGTTATCATGAGTTTGTACAATGCAGCAAGCTCAGCAGGAAATATCGTTGGCCCGTTGCTCTTCAACGAGAAGGACAAGCCGGCCTACCACCCAGGCCTGCGCGCATGTCTCGGAATTTTCAGCACTTTGGCCGCTGTTGTTCTCATTCAGTGGGCCAATTTGTGGTTCCTCAACCAACAACAAGCCCGACGACGGGTACAGAATGGAAAGAGAGCTGAAATAGTTGACCTTTCGATGCAAAACGATTATCACGATATGCAGGACAGCTTAGAGGAGGCTGGGCATGAGGCTGTACAAGTCGGGGACAATGCGTTTCAAGATCTGACCGATCGGGAGAATGATGAATTTGTTTATATCTATTGAAGCTAGTCGCCATACGTCCAATATATTCAAGTTGACTGATACCCTCGGCAAAGTGAGTAGAATATCTCATTCTTCTCTTTGTGTGAACACACTTGTAAAGAAAATACGGCCTCAGGCCAAATTTGGTGCCTGAGTCCACCTAACACGACATGTCTATGGGTGGGGATGATGGGCAGAACATGTACATCACTCTCTCTTCTCTTCCTTCTCTCCCCCCTCTGGTTCCCCGCCTTCTCTGTCCGCCTTATCCGCAGCAAGTGCATCTTCTATTTTCACCTCCTGCCTAGATAGGGATAGGGGAGCAAACAACACAAACAATGCAGGCCACGTCGATTTGCCACGTTTTGACCATTCAAATACAATATGCACCTATGTTCGGACATTACCCAGTTGAAATTCGAATCGTTTTGAGGCTAGGACCTAAATTGACGAAGATTCATGGGACATAATGTGGTTGACAACTGAGGCGTGGTAATGATCCGAGAAAAAGGGGTTCCATATTGGAACTTGGCCTAGGTGTGTAGGTTATCTCGGACTTGAACTGTAATGCTGAACCTACCGACTGCTGACTACATGTATGTAGGAATATGATTAGTGAGGCGCATCTTCTTTTGGTGTGGTCTTGTGGAATGTCGCCCTATGATGCACCCCATCGGCCATAAGACACGTGCTTACAATCCCTACCCGCATCCTGGCCCGTCATGGATGGTATGAATATCTTGAACATGCAAATGCAACAGGGCAATGACCTTCGGACTCGGACTCGGTCTTCAGATTTCAAACTAGTCGGACTGGCAACCTCTGGAAGGAACGGATCTTACGTTCCCTAGGTTTCTAGAGTAACGTGAAGGGAGAAGATGCAGGAAGTTGCCATGCATACATGGTGAAAAACTGGTGGATCCCATGTATCAATCATGATTTGTCTCGTTTCATATCACAACCCCGGGGATAACTCTCGGAGTCGGAACCAGCTGAAAACAATGGCAAGCTGATGCGAGATTGGATGTCCGAACTGTCCTAATTTGTCAATCAAAGCGAGCCTCGGCACATTGATATGTACCGCTCCCCGTCGCTAGCAACTAGAGTCTGAATGCTGCGGAGAAAGTCTTGTCCCGATTGATACCCTATAGACCTTTCATTGCAATACGCAAAGTCACACATTGGTCGTACCAGCCTGTGCAGAGTCAGTGAAACCTGAGCTACACAATGACCGGTAATCTTCAGCATACCGGAGAACCGATTGCCATTGTGGGAAGTGCTTGCCGCTTTCCAGGTGATGCAACAACCCCCTCGAAGCTATGGGACCTGCTTAAAGCACCTCGAGATGTTCTTAGCGAAATCCCAGAAAGCCGCTTCAGCACCAAAGCGTTCTACCACCCCGATGGCCTTCATCATGGCACTACGAACGTTCGACATTCCTATTTGTTGTCCGACGATCATCGATTGTTCGACGCCCAATTCTTTGGAACCAAGCCAGTGGAAGCAAACTCGATTGATCCACAGCAAAGGCTGTTGCTCGAGACTGTCTACGAGGGCATTGAAACGTCTGGCATTCCCATGGAGAATCTACAAGGGTCTAACACGGGCGTATACGTTGGTTTGATGACCAATGACTATGCCGATATGCTAGGTCGGGATGTACAGAACTTTCCAACTTATTTTGCATCGGGAACTGCCCGAAGTATTCTATCTAATCGTGTCTCCTACTTTTTCGACTGGCGCGGTCCTTCGATGACCATCGACACAGCGTGCTCTTCTAGTCTGATCGCGCTACACCAGGCTGTACAGAGCTTGCGAAGTGGCGAGACTGATGTTGCTGTCGCAGCAGGAACCAATCTTCTGCTGGGACCGGAGCAATACATTGCAGAGAGTAAGCTGAAGATGCTCTCCCCAACGGGCCGCTCGCGCATGTGGGATAAACGCGCAGATGGATATGCACGTGGTGATGGAATTGCTGCTGTCATACTAAAACCATTGAGCGCAGCATTGGCAAATGGAGATCACATCGAGTGCATCGTTCGGGAGACAGGTGCCAATCAAGATGGTCGCACCAAAGGAATTACAATGCCCAACCCTGTGGCTCAAGCAGACCTTATTCGGACGACGTACGCTCGAGCTGGACTTGATCTTTCTAAGCCCACCGACCGACCACAATATTTCGAAGCTCATGGTACCGGTACGTATTCTTAGTCTAACAATGACATAGCCTTGCTGATCAAATCAGGAACTCCAGCAGGTGACCCAGTCGAGGCGGAGGCCATCAGCACTGCATTCTTTGGAGAAGCAGCCAAATATCACCGTGATGGTGACCAGGAGGACCCCTTGTATGTTGGGTCCATCAAAACAGTCATCGGTCACACCGAGGGGACGGCTGGATTAGCAGCGGTCCTCAAAGCCTCGCTTGCTTTACAACATGCTGTCATCCCGCCAAACCTACTGCTCAATGAGTTAAGTTCCACGGTACTTCCCTTCTACAGCGATCTTGAAATTCTTCAAGTCGCAAAAGAATGGCCTGAACTTCCAAAGAATACCCCTCGCCGTGCTAGTGTGAACAGCTTTGGATTTGGTGGTGCAAATGCACATGCAATTCTAGAAGCATTCGATGCGCGCCTGCTTACTCGTGGTCGCAACACCGCAGATGGCAGCTCCGTAGCAGTGTCACCGTTCAATTTCTCTGCTTCCTCCGAAAAGTCGCTTCTTGCCAACATTGCAGCATACGCGGCATATTTGCGAAATCATCTGGATGTCAAACCCCGTGATCTGTCATGGACGTTGAACTGTCGGCGTTCAACTTTGCCAGTACGGCTATCGGTAACTGCATCAAGCCCACAAGAGCTTGCTGCAAAGCTAGATGAAGCGGTCGTGTCCTCGGCAATAACACCAAGCACGCAAACTGGAAGCATTCGCGAACCAAAACTCCTTGGAGTCTTCACGGGGCAAGGAGCACAGTGGGCAGGGATGGGTGCTGAATTGCTAAAAAGCTCACCAATGTTCAGTGATTGCATCGCCCGTCTCGATCGGTCTTTACAAGAACTACCCACGGAGCATCGCCCTGTTTGGTTGCTGAGGGAGGAGCTTGGCAAAGATAAGTCCTCGTCTCGCATTGGGGAGGCGGCGTTCTCGCAACCTCTTTGTACAGCAATTCAGGTTGCGTTGGTTCAGCTTATTCGGGCAGCCAATATAAAACTCACTGCTGTCGTTGGCCATTCATCTGGCGAGATTGCCGCAGCGTATGCCGCGGAATATCTGAATGAAGAGGACGCTATCCGCATCGCCTATTACCGCGGGTGGTCTCTGCAATACGCAACAGATCAGGAAGGACAAAAAGGGGCAATGATGGCCACGGGGACATCATTTGAAGATGCAAAGGAGCTTTGCGAGATGCCGTCACTCGAGAACAGAATATGCGTAGCGGCTAGTAACTCCTCTGCTAGCATCACACTTTCCGGGGACGCCGATGCGATCGACGAGGCTAGGGAAATCCTTGAAGATGAGAAGAAATTTGCTCGCTTGTTGAAAGTAGACAAAGCTTACCACTCACATCACATGCTTTCCTGCGCAGGTCCCTATATCACAGCTGTCCGGAAGTGTGGAGTAGCCATTCAGCGCCCACCGAGTGGCAGTGCTACCTGGATATCTAGTGTTTATGGCGACAATATTGACAATGTGAAGGACAATCTTGCCGATACATACTGGAGCAACAATATGGTCAAACCTGTACTATTCTCCCAGGCCGTCACTTATGCAGTTGGTGCAGCTGGGCCATTCGACATGGCTTTGGAGATTGGCCCTCATCCAGCATTGAAGGGGCCTGCAATGCAAACGATCCAAGAAGTCTCTGGCCAGACATTGCCGTACACCGGGACCTTAAGCCGTGGCAAAAATGATAGTGAGGCTCTCTCATCCGCACTGGGCGCTCTGTGGATTGCTTTGGGTGAGAGTGTTGTGGACTTTGCGGGGTTTGAAATGAAGGCAATGCAACAGCAAAATCTTCCACAGCTCATCAAGGGCCTTCCATCGTATTCGTGGGATCATGATCGGGTTTATTGGCACGAATCCAGATTATCAGCCGCAATTCGCACAGAAAAAGAACCATTTCACTCCCTACTGGGTGTGAAATGCCCGGACGGCACAGAAAATGAGCTGCGCTGGCGCAACTATCTTCACCCCAGGGAGGTTTCATGGTTGGCACATCACCAAGTCCAAGGTCAGATGGTGTTTCCCGCTGCTGGGTATATATCGGCGGCGGTTGAGTCTGTCATTCAAAAGTATGGCCTGGGTTCTGTGCAACTGATCGACTTCCATGATGTGGTCATTGGACAAGCATTGGTGCTTGAAGAGAACGGGGGAGTGGAAACAATTTTCAGACTGTCGATCGATCAAGTTCAGGCTAATTGCGTGTCTGCGTCTTTTTCCTGTCATTCCGATTCAAATAAGGGGTCATCCAACATGTCTCTTCACGCATCTGCCACCCTGCAAATTATTTTGGGTGAGCCCACACACGATATCCTCCCACCACAAGCCCAGCCTCAAGGTTCATTCCTGGATCTCGAAGCCGACCGATTCTACAACTCGGTTTCCGATCTTGGGTTTGGCTACACCGGCCCCTTCCAGGCGCTTTCCAACTTGCGCAGAAAAATGGACGAGGCATCAGGTCATATCGGTGTCCCAGAGGATTCCGGAATCGAAAGACCGTTAATCATTCACCCAGCGTCTCTTGACGGGGCCATTCAGTCCATCATGCTTGCTTATTCCTTCCCAGGCGATGGACGTCTACGTACGCTTTACCTTCCCACTCGAATTGACAGGCTTCGCCTCAATCCGACTGCCTGTGTCACTCTTGCCCCCCCTGGTGTAGATCTACGATTCTATTCTGCAGTCACAGAAGCCCGCTTCGCTGAACTCTCGGGCGATGTTGATATATTTTCCGCAGACGGGAGACACACTTTGGTTCAACTTGAAGGACTTCATACAACACCACTGAGTCCATTGACATCAAAAAATGATGTTCCCTTTTTTACAGAAGTCGTCTGGGATGTTGACAGACCCACTGGGCGACAACCAGACAAAGTCGAAGAAATGCTTCCCCAAGACCGTTCCTTAGGCATGGATCTCGAACGTGTCGCCCATTTTTACTTCAAAAAACTCGAAAATTCACTTCAGCACTCCGATCGTGCAAATGCTACTTGGAACCATACCCATTTTCTCTCATATGTGGAGCATTGTACAACGTCTGTTGCTAATGAGGAGCATAAATTCGCAAAGCCGGAATGGGCCAATGACACCATAGATGATGTTGCTCCAATTCTAGACCGGTGAGAACAAGTCTCATGTTGACTGAACCCGAACAACACTGACCGACCTACATAGTCATTCCGAAAGTATCGACATCAAAGTGTTGTCTGCAGTTGGCAAAAGTCTTTCTGCTATCATTCGGGGAGATACGAATCTTCTTGAAATTCTGATGCATGACAACATGTTGGCGGAATTCTACTCCAAAACACTTGGAATAGACACCTACTTGGATGCTGTTGCTCAGGCGGCTCGCCAGATCAGCCATAGATACCCCCATGTTAACGTTTTGGAGATTGGTTAGTACACAAACCTTCTTTCTTTTGCCTGGTACTGATGTATTACAGGAGCTGGCGCCGGCGCTACTTCAGATCGAGTCATGCGTGAAATGGGCTCTTCATTTGCGTCATACACATACACTGATATTGTGGACTCGCAGTTCGATGAAGCACGTGAAAGATTCTCGTATTATCAATCCAGAATGGCATTCAAGGTGTTGGACATCGAGAAGGACATCGGAGAACAAGAGTATGAAGAGGGTTGTTTTGACCTTGTCATTGCCCCTCTGGCCCTGTACGCTACCAGAAAGCTTGAAGCAACCCTCACAAATGTTCGTCGGCTACTCAAGCCTGGTGGCTATCTGATTATGCTAGAGCTCACTGACCCTGATGTGATGCGCTTCGGGCTCATCCTTGGTGGCCTACCAGGCTGGTGGTTAGGCTACGAGGAGGGAAGAACATTATCACCGTGTGTATCGGAGGACGACTGGGAGGTTCTGATGCAAAAGTCGGGATTTTCTGCCTTTGAAGCCCTCGTGTCGTCTTCCAAAACCGTGCCTATACCATTCTCCGTTATGGTTACCCAAGCTGTTGATCACCGTATCAATTTCCTCCGTGATCCGCTGGCGGCTAATCATATTCCACTGGGTGTGGACTCATTGACAATCATCGGAGGCAAAACTCCCTTGACTGCTGATATGGTAGCCGATATCAAAACCGCGGTCCGTCCCCACTACGGCAATATCTACACAGCCAGTTCTTTAGGCGACCTCATCTCAGCAAAGCTGCCAGTAATGGGGACAGTGATTAGTTTGATTGAATTGGATGGGCCAGTTCTGAAACACATGACCCCCGCGGGTTTGAATTCATTCCAAGAGCTCTTCAAACAAAGCAAGAATGTTCTATGGCTGGGGCATGGTGCTCAAGGGGAGAACCCCTATGGCAACATGTTTGTAGGAGTTCAACGCACATTGGCCATGGAGATGACTCACCTCCATATCCATTTCCTCAACCTCCATTCACTGCGTGACGCCGATGCCAATATTATTGCAACAAAACTCCTTCATCTGGAAGCCGCCGAAATTTGGGATCAAAGCGGACAGCTTGATGGGATATTGTGGTCCAACGAGAGGGAATTGGTGCTTGAGAATGGGAACTTCAAAGTTCCTCGATTCCACCTCGATTCTGGCCGAAATGATCGATATAATTCCTCAAGGCGTCTCATCATTAAAGATGTTGCACGTGACAGGTCTGTGGTAACCATCCAACCAACAGAAACTGGGTATCAAATTGAAGAAAAAGACCTTCGAGCCTCGCCCTCTTTCCCAGATGATGTGAATATTGATGTGACTCACTCTTTGCTCCGTGCCGTCCGTATCACTTCATCAGACAGTTATTTCTTGGTGGTTGGGAAGAATACTTGGAATGGTGAGCGTGTGGTCGCCCTGTCGCATACTCTGGACTCCCAAGTTCGTGTGCCGAGTGGCCTAGCGGTGCGATGTGGAGACTCTGAACACCTAGGAGTTCGATCGATGCTCACCCTCTATTTCCATTTTCTTGCTCTCTCCATGTTACAACAACTTCAATCGGGAAAGACGCTCGCTGTGTTAGACCCTGACTTTTCGCTGTCACCTGTCCTTACGAAATATGCAAACGAAAAGGGTGTCCACCTTGTGCTTTTGACAACAAAAGAAGGACACTGCTCGTGGCCATGGATCCGAATACACCCAAACTCCACCCGGCGCGAAGTACTAACCAAGTTACCTGGCATTATTTCACGAGTTGTCAATATGAGTGGCAGCTCTGATGTGACTAATCTCCTAAAGACATGTTTGCCGCCATACTGTCATTTCGAGAGCGAGAGCACGCTGACTGCAAACTGCTCCCAATCTCTATATACCTCAGATAGAGGCCAATTGGCTATGCAGCTGCAGAACTCCTGGACGAGAGCACAATGCGACCTGATGCCAGTCAATATGCACAAGTTTATTGCTTTAGGACTCGAGGACTTGATCCTTGCCCAGTCCCCGCTTTCACAGCAGTCTTTAGTTGCATGGGGTGGATCACAACTTGCTGTCCAGGTTCGCCCTGCTACCAAACAGGTCAAATTTTCAAAAGACAAAACTTACTGGCTAGTTGGACTGACAGGCGGGCTCGGCTTGTCGCTTTGTCAGTGGATGATCGGACAAGGGGCACGATACATCGCTCTCTCAAGTCGTAATCCAAATATTGATGACCAATGGTTGCAGAGAATGGCTGCCAATGGCTGCACTGTTCGAGTCTTTCCCAAGTAAGCTCTTCCTTCTTTTCTGGGTTTGGGCTCAAGCTAATACATCCAGCGACATAACGAATCGGGAATCCGTTCAAGTAACCTATCGAAATATTAGCGATAGCATGCCTCCCATTGCTGGTGTTGCACAGGGTGCCATGGTGCTCCAGGATACAATGTTTATTGATTTGGATCTTCCTCGCCTTGAGAAGGTTCTCCGTCCCAAAGTTGAAGGTAGCATATTACTCGACGAATTATTCCCAGAGGACACGTTGGAATTCATGGTCTTCTTTTCATCAATGGCTGCGATGACAGGAAACCCCGGCCAGGTTGCCTATAATGCCGCGAATATGTTTATGGCGAGCCTGGCAGCTCAGCGCCGAAGCCGTGGCTTGGCAGCACATGCGATTAACATTGGCGCCATTGTCGGTAACGGCTATGTGACGCGAGAGCTTAACATGGGTCAACAATCATATCTTTACCGAGTTGGCCATTCATGGATGTCTGAACAAGACTTCCATGAGGTGTTTGCCGAAGGTGTCCTATCCTGCTTAGACCGTGTAGGAAGTGCTGAGTTATGCTGTGGACTCAGAATTGACGATGACGAGTCAAAGAGTTGGGTTTCTAACCCAATGTTCCAACATCTGGTTTACAAGTCTAGCAGTCTTGTGGTAGCGGAAAAGAAAGGGAAATACGGCGTCTTGATTAAAACGCGCCTGTTCGAGGCAACTTCAAATCAGGAGGTTATCGAGATCTTACAAGGTACGAGCGTCGCAAGTTCTATACGCAGTCGAAACTAAGTGTTGTTCTTTAGATGGCTTTGTGTTGAAGCTCCAGTCAGCCCTTCAGGCTGACCCCAACAAGCCCATGTTGGACATGAGTCCAGATGAACTCGGTGTGGATTCGTTAGTTGCCGTTGACCTTCGATCATGGTTCCTTAAGGAGTTAGGCGTCGATATGCCGGTGCTGAAAATCTTTAACGCGGCGTCGATTCGTGAGCTTTTGGCCACTACTGCTGAAGTTCTGCCAGAATCCTTGATTCCCAATCTGATGACCGGCGACCAGGCTGCAAAGCAACCTGGGCCTCATACCACTAACGTATTGAACAAGGTGGCCTCGGGTTTTCCTGTGGCTGCAAAAGCTTCTCGCACGGATTTGCCTGTCGAATTGAAGTTTGCACTTCCAGACGCAACAAACGCGTACAGTGGCAGCTCCACGACTTCTTTAATCACTGGAGATTCGAATTCCGAAGATAACGACGACACTTCTTCGTCCGTATTTACTGACAACAGCGAAATGGGGCCCGCAAAACGGGAAATCCAAAGAACTGTGCCAATGTCCTATGGGCAGTCTCGTTTTTGGTTTCTAGATCATCTGGTCGAGGACAAGACAGCATTTAACATTACACCGACCTTCGAATTGTCTGGTCGTCTAAGAATTGAGGAATTTGCGAATGCTGTACAAACCGCGGCACAACATCACGAAGCATTGCGTACTTTCTTCTTCACTGACAATGAGCGAAATCATATGCAAGGCGTTTGGACGAGATCGTCTTTGCGTCTGGAGCATGTTGCAATCTCGGACGAGACAGAAGTCAAACAGGCCTCGAAACAGATGGAGGCACACGTGTTCAAACTTTCTGATGGTGAGATCATGCGGGTTCGGCTGCTTTCGCTAAATCCAGAAAAGCACTGGATAATCTTCGGCTTTCATCACATCAACATGGATGGCATTAGCTTCGAAGTATTCTGGTCAGACGTGGAAAAGGCATATGAAGGCCAGCCTCTTTCCGAAGATGGACTTCAATATCCAGATTTCACTATGCGTCAGCTTCGTGAATACGAAGAGGGCGCCTGGGCTGCTGATATCGCTTACTGGCGAGCACAATATATCGAGATTCCACCCGCAATTCCCCTTCTTCCATTTTCCCTACAACCTATGCGGCCCAAGATTGCTCAATTTGGGTCTCATACTGCTCAGATTCGTCTCGATATCAGTTTGTCGGATTCAATTGACCGGTGTTGCCGGATGTTCAACTCAACACCATTTCACTTCCATTTGGCAGTCTGGAAAACGCTTCTTCTGCGGTTCTTTGATATGGAGGATGTTTCCATCGGCCTGGGGGATGGGAACCGTACCGATGCCGACATTCTGCGGAGCATGGGACTTTTCTTGAACCTCCTTCCTGTGAGGTTCTTTCAGCAGCCATGTCAATCCTTTGGGGAATCTCTCAAGGAGGTCCGGAACATCACACAGGATGCATTTGGACACTCGCGTGTGCCGTTTGATGTGATTTTAACAGAACTTAACGTTCCGCGCTCCGCATCACACAATCCCCTATGCCAAACTCTCTTCAACTATCGACCCAAGGTCGAGCAATCACGAAGCTTCTGCGGTTGTGTAGCCGATGGCGCACTTTTGAGCGGCGGCGAAACCTCTTTTGATCTTGGTCTAGATGTTGGCAACGTTGGTGCGGGCGAGACGCTAGTTCACCTATCAGCCCAGAAAAGCTTGTATGGAATGGAGCATGCTGAAATTCTTCTCGGCTCTTACGTCAATCTTCTCCGGTCTTTTCTTCAAAATCCAGCCACTCGGGTGGCCTGGCCGGAATTACATTCCAAAGATGACCTCCAGGAGGCAGTCGCTGTGGGCCGAGGCATGTTTAATTACTCCTTGATAATTGTAGGTACTTTGCTAAAACCCTAAAACCACAGGACCGGAGCTCCGAGACGAATATGCTATGACTATCGTCCATCGCCTAGATGAAGTTGCCTTGCGTTATCCGGAGCGTGTCGCATTGAAGAGCCACGATGGCAACTCCTTGAGTTACGCTGAAGTCCAGCGTCGGATCGATGCTATCGGCCATGAACTCTTACGCAACGGAGTTGGCATAGGCACCCGTGTTGGCGTTTTCCAGTCCCCGAGTGCGGACTGGATATGTTCTCTCATGGCCATCTTGCGTGTCGGTGGTGCGTACATTCCATTGGATAAAAAGGTGGGGATGAACAGACTGGCCATGATTATGAAAGAAACACACGCACCCATGGTATTGGTTGATACAAACTCCATGTCTGACTATGCGCATTTGCAAACCACGGCGAAACCCATTAACGTGTGTACACTAAACGGCTCCCCTGCACGTGCCGTCCGGAACATGGCTGTGCCAAGCCTGACAGCGGTGATCATGTATACTAGTGGATCAACTGGTGTCCCAAAGGGGGTTATGATTGCCCATTCGGCATATGTCCACCAGGTTCAGTCATCCAGCGACGTCTGGAAACTTAAACAGGGAAGCGAGACCATTCTTCATCAATCATCTTATGCGTGGGACGCGTCTTTGTGGCAGATAATGGTCTCCCTATGTTCTGGCGCGACCCTTGTAATTGCATCTGATCTCACAAGAGGCGACCCTGTTGCTCTCACAAGACTTATCGCATCGGAGAATGTCACATGCACCCTTGCGACGCCCACAGAGTATCTCACTTGGGTGCGTCATGGTCGCCCCCACCTCATTAACTCTCGCTTGTCGACTGCGATATGTGGTGGTGAATTCATGCCAAGTGGCTTGATCAAAGAGATTAAGAATCTCCATCGGCCAGACCTCAAACTGATAAACGCTTATGGACCGGCGGAGATCAGTGTTGCATGCTCGGGTAGTGAAGTCCCGTACAGCCTGCTAGATTCGACGTCAACGTCCCCTGCATTCGCGCTTTACACTCTACCAAACTACTCTGTTTACATTGTCGACGAAAATTTGAACCCTGTTCCCATCGGAGTTCCTGGCGAGGTGGTTGTTGGTGGTGCAGGGGTTGCGCAGGGCTATCTTGACGGCCCCAAAACAACTGAACGCTTTTCAAATGATCTGTACGCGAGCAAATTTTTCAAGGAAAAGGACTGGACAACAATTCACCGCACTGGCGATCGCGGAAAGCTCAATTGCGATGGTGGTCTTATTCTCCTGGGGCGCCTGGACGGGGATAACCAAATCAAATTGAGGGGAATTCGCATCAACATTGAAGAAATCGAGACGGCGATCGTCAGTTCTTCAGCTGGAGCTATCACACAAGCTGTTGTGTCCATTCGTTCAGATGCAACTCAATCTGAGGGCGATCAATTTCTTGTTGCATTTGCTACAATGGCTACCACACACGATTCTGAAAATGCGGTTCAATTTCTCGCGCGCCTTTCCCAAGAGCTGCCATTACCACGTCATATGCGACCTGCTGCTATCATTCCAGTTGAAAACATTCCCCAAAATACCTCGGGGAAAACTGATCACGTCGCAGTCAGCGAGCTTCCTATTCCGTTGATTTCATCCCAGCTGCCGGACGACAGCACTCTCACGACATTCGAAGAGTCATTACGTCAGCTCTGGCAACAAGCACTACCACGGGAACTTAGCAAGTTTCACTCAATTAGTTCCCAATCCGACTTTTTCCACGTTGGGGGAAGTTCCCTCGCCCTTGTCAACCTACAAGCTCTGATCAAGGAGAAACTCGGTGCAACTATGGCGTTGTATCAACTTTTTGAAGCTAGCAGTCTAAGTGCCATGGCGGCCAGGATTCAAGATATATCTCGCCCCGCACTTGAGCTAGATGTGAATTGGGATACAGAAGTTGAAGTCGCATCCAACCTCACTTCATCTCTATACGGTGACTCTGGGCCGCGTAGGGCTTTTGGGGTCAAGACTGTGGTGCTTACAGGGGCAACAGGTTTCCTTGGGAAAGAAATACTCCGAAGACTCATACAAGATGGAAAGGTCTCATTGATCCATTGTCTTGCTGTCAGAAACCGATCCTTGGGTTTACATGAACTATTTGCTCATCCGAAAGTTCATTTACATTATGGTGACCTGGGAGCTCCTCAACTAGGACTCTCAGAATCTGAGGCCGTATCTATATTCTCCTGCGCAGACATTGTTATTCACAATGGCGCGGATGTTTCGTTCATGAAAACGTATCAGACCCTCAAGCTGATCAATGTGGCATCGACAAAGGAACTCGTCAAGCTTGCATTGCCCCGGTGTGTTCCATTTCATTTTGTCTCGTCGGCCGGTGTTGCACGCCTTGCATCCCAAGAAAGCTTCGGGGAGACGTCAGTCTCATCATATCCTCCTCCATCTCGACCAACAGATGGGTACATTGCTGCCAAGTGGGTGAGCGAAGTCTATCTGGAGCACATCAACCGCCAATTCGGTCTCCCCGTATGGATCCACCGCCCATCGAGCATCACCGGTACTGATGCACCGGAACTTGATCTGATGGGTAATGTGATGCGGTTTACCAAAGAAACCCAGAAAGTGCCAGACTCGAGTTCATGGTCGGGAGTCTTCGATCTCATTTCTGTACAGTCAGCTGCAAGCCAACTCCTCGAAGCCGTTTACCAATCCAGCGTGGCTGAACTAGGTACAGGATCTCTGAACTACCTTTATGAATCTGGTGAGACGAAGATTGGACGTGATGAGATTATGCCCTTGATGGAATCGGGATCAGGGCAACAGTTTCAGATCGTTTCCCTCGACGAATGGGTGAATGCTGCCGAACAAGCAGGAATGAGTGTGTTGTTGGGGGAGTACTTGCGCAGGGCCTCCGATGGCCAAGTTCTCCTCCCCAGGTTGATCAAAAGTGCTGGATTTGAGGATGTACGGGAATAGAAAGTTCAAGTACTAGTTACCAACCTGTACACAGGTGGTTTAACGCCTCTACGCGGGAATGAGAAGAGATATATCTGACCTGTTTGAGATTTTCATCGACATCATTGCTCGCTCTCCTGATCCACGATGATAGGCAAGTTAGGCTTTTCGAGTCTCTCTTACTAGATATCTATCCCTAGTCGAATATATTTTCCTAGCTCTACGATTTCAAGTTGCAGCGGAATGGGTTCTCCCACCAATATCATTCCAGGGCAAAAGCTAATCTTTCTTTAACATTTTTCCTACGAAAACAACCGGTATTGTGATAAAAAAAATAAAAAAAATAAAAAAAAAAGACTTACTTAATTGATATTGATAGCACTCATCGGTAGCAATTAACCAGACAGAATACTGTATAATCGAAGGTCGACACGGAGAGAACCAACAGTGGCCTTAATCACTTTTTTGTTTCTTTTTTACATTTCTCTACATCTCACGATGAAGACCCGACTATGCAGTCAGCTCCGGACGTTTGAATGAAATATATTTCAATTTAAACCACCGACAAAGTCCAAGGCCCATTTTCCTCCTGGGCTTTGATGATCCTCTTTTTGAATTGGACGAACTTGTTGTTTTTCGTTGGATTGTCAATACCCAGGTCAGAGTTGTGTATGTCAGGGATATAGGAAGCAGGCTATACTAGATACAATTTCCCCCATTTGCTATTTTTCTTGTTTTAAATAGCTCACTCAACCTCCACCCTTTACACAATGGTACATTATTGCATATATGAAGTGTGACCTTTCTGGGAAAGATATTTGAGAGTATCAAGAAACTAATGTCCCTTGTAAAGCTGTCTAATCTTTTCATTGCTGGAGTATGAACGTATATCTCTGCATTTTATTTCCACCCTACCAACATAAGTTGTATTGGAAACAGATAGAATCACAAACTCATCCGAATCCATCAGTTGACAATGGGTGAATGCAGCCCGAATTGAACAGCACTCCTGCAATACAAAACAATGCACATTATATGCAGAAAATGGCGTAAGCGACGTCAAATTGCATTGACAGGGTTAATCTTGCATCAGGGGGTGTTGCCATTCTTGGCTAGCGTTGAAAATCATCCCAATTATCACGTTAACTACGGGCGTACTGAGAATAAACTAGAATACAAGTAGTAAACTCGACATTCTCGTGGGGAGCATAAGGCCCAGTCATTATCCCAGGGTAAATGTATAAAAAGGCAGAAGTTGCAACTTTGACCGGAATCGCCGATTTTAAACCCATCATTGTATACCCAATAACCGCACTGTTTACGTTAATTCCTTTTTTTCCTGGTCTTTTCTTTTGATTATTGTTGTCGTCTGATATATTCTTCGGTGAGAAGGATTGAACTTTATATAACGAGTCTCCCAAATTCATGTGCGATTAGAATTCTATCAGCACTCTTTTTACAATCACAAGATGGCAGCCCGGGATGAAGTACCATCGAATCAGACCGGCATCATTCAACATGAAGGTGGTATTCTTCAAATCACTCATGGTCTGCCTATTCCAGAACTCGGGCCCCACCAAATGCTGGTGAAGACTGCCGCCGTGGCTCTTAACCCCTGTGATTATAAAATGCCATTGAGGTTCCCGACCCCAGGTCTGTGGGATGGGTGTGACTTTTCAGGCACAGTGGTTGCTTTAGGAAGCGAAGTTGCTGCACAGGGACGATTCCGTCTCGGGGATCATGTTTTTGGTGCTGTTCAAGGCTCAAATATGTCAGATCCACTGTCTGGAGCCTATTGCGAGTACATTCGAACCGAGCCAGACCTTACTTTCCACGTTCCTAGGGGAACGGATCTTGCCAATGCCCCCTCACTCTCAGGAACCGCAATTGCCACTCTTGGGGTTGCTCTTTTTTGGTCACTCCAATTGCCCGGAACATTGCACACACCAGCATCCAAAGCAGAGGATGTTCTGGTATATGGCGGAAGTAGCACTATAGGGCTACTTGCAATCCAGATGGTAAAACTGTAAGTATTCTATTCTTCTTTCCCGTGGCTTTCGGTATGTTCAAAGTAACTGATCTGTCTTCCTTAGCTGCGGCCACCGGGTAATCACCACATGCTCCCCTCACAACTGCGACTTGGTGACATCATACGGGGCAGATCTTGTCTTTGACTACAACTCTTCGACATGTGCTGAAGATATTCGAGCGGCCACAAAAAACACTTTGCGCTATGTCCTTGATCCCTTTGCGGAAGCCAAGACTCTGCGGATGTGCTATGCGGCTATTGGTCGTACTGGAGGAAGGTACTGTGCACTTGAGCAATATCAAGAAAGTCTTTGCTCGCGAAAGACAATCAAGCACGAACTAGTCATGGGAGGTGCTATCTCTGGGCGAGGTGTTGAGCTCCCAGACCCATACGACATTCGACCACGACCCGAGATCGGGGTATGGGCTCGGTCATGGTACGCAGAACTCCAAGAACTGATAGACAATGGGAAGCTTAGACCGTGCCCAATTCAAAACATCCCAGGCAAATTTGACGGGATCTTGGAGGGCTTGGACATGTTACGAAATGGGAGGGTCTCAGGGAAGAAGCTCATCGTCTCTATGACCACGAAATGAAAGCTTCTATTGAGCTGGACGGCTGAAAGAAGCATAGCCCAATTTCCAATTATTTTAGAGAATATGTGGTTTGATCGCAGGTCGGAATCACATATCTCTTTGTACACACAAGACGTGTCTCTTCGCTGTCCCTTGTGGTTATTGTTGCTAGTTAGTGTAATATGCTTCAGACGTAGAGAGCTCGCCGTTATCTCCTAACTCCAGTAGAAATGTGCCATCTCGTTAGACCAAATACCAGGGAACCAAGTGATAAAATATAAAAATGAGATTTTGTAAAGCATGATATTTGTAGTGGTTCTATACGGTGCATTCAAAATTTCGATTTGCGTTGAAAATACGGAATAATCAACATACAGAGTAGGTAGGATCTAATTTGGGCCGTCGTAAACCATCTTAGCAATAACCTTCTTCTGCTCCTTTGTCGTGCTAATGTTTCGTGTCAAATATCTCTTTCCGTCGAGTTCTTCAAATCCCCAAATCACTTCGGCGTCCCATCCCTTTGACGCATTCCGGGCCAATTCTTGAATAACCTTGTCACTCAAGCTACCCACCTCCAAAATTTCACGGATTGAGTCCTCGATTATATCAGATTTGTCGACAAATTGGAGCTGCATCTGAATATCTCCGAAGATAGGTAGCGAAACGTCTTGGGGTCTTCCATCAACTGGATAGCTTCCTTCGCTGTCAAACCCCCCTGGGTTGACGGTTTGTGTCATACAAAGAGTTATAACAGGTTTCAAATTGCCGGCCAGCTCAGAAATTTCATTGGGTATCCCTGTACCTTTTGCGGATAAAGAAGTGGTCTGGCAGATCTGCAACGAAAGCCGGGCGTGTCGCAAGACCTTTCTGACAACCCAAGGTACACCTTGCTATTCTTTCTTAGTAAACTAAAGTCAATATCTCAATTCGATATTGCTCTTACCAAGACGAAAACATCATCTGGATCGGTTGATAGCTTTCGGTTCTAATCACCATATTAGCCCATGAGTTAAGTAAGTAATCAAATAAGAAAACCTTAACGTACCAATACCCAGGTTCCAGTAAGGTCGGGAACATCTTTGAAATCAGGTACAGCCATACTCGGGGGTATAGATTTAACGAATGACTTGAGACTTATGTTCTTCCTTCTTTGAAAAGTATATCTCTTTGGTAATGAGGCGATTCGTTCCTTTTAAGGGTGAAGTTTAGTCTCCCTTAATCCCGTAATCTAGGGATCTCTATATGGATTCGAAATCGAAATCGGACTCGGACTCGGTGTCCGAACATGCAGGGAATGTCGAGCGGAGCAACTCATTCGTATACAGACCATCCATCGTAAAGCCTGCAGCAGCCCATCAACACAGCGAACAGTCTTGCATAGAAAATAATCAAACACGGCATGGTTTCCATCCTAAATCAATATCACCGGTTGCTCACTCATAGAGTAACTCTACATTACCTTTTATTCGCCCGGTTTGTGATACTCAGAAGTGTGAGGATACATTCTCCAACTCTGGGTGACCTTTCATTTATCTGATCTCTAGATATGGCTTTATTATTCTTTCTGATTATTGCACAATTAAATAGCCCTATACTAACTAATCCTAAAATCCAGCACAACCAAGGAGCAAGTAGATCTTTTTGAATATTGTTGGTTATTCTGAATAACTATACCATTAAATCATCACTGGATCTTTAACAAGTTGCCGCAAGCACTCCATTATTTCCATCAACGACATTTCACAGGGATCTTGTTCGTGTGCTAAGACAATCTCGCAGATTGATGCTGACCAACTTTTCTGGCGGATAGTTTCGGATGGATCGAACTCTTGATCCTCTTGGGGTTGAGCTGGGCTTGACCTCAATTTAAGGGCTTGGTCAAGCTCGCCCATTGTTTTAGAGCTGAGCTCAACTAATGATTGAACTTGTACAATGAGATTTCCTTCCAAATGAAATCCTCCAAACCGTACCTTCGGTAACACCAGAATCGTGGCTGCATCAGTTGGAGGTATGATGAGAAATAGCTGGTATAATCGCATGAAAATAGCACGATATATGCGGACAAGTGAGCAATGTGCTTCCAATATGCCAAGCCACAGTGCTATATCACATTTTGGTATTGGGGGATTTGTCATTCGATCCGGAGATGTCGTCGTGGTATGATACCCGGAATCATGTGGGGATACTGTGGTGGGATCTTCATCCATGCTATTGTAGCCAGCATCCCGAAGGATAAACCAGGAGTCCTCATATCCGCCGTTCTCCGATTCGAATCGTTGTGTAGCAGGTGTAACGTCCAAGATTTCTTCCTTCGTGCCACATGAAGATTGAATAATTCCCAAAAGCCAAGAAGAATGATCAAGTAGACGATATATTGGGAGGTCAAGTGTCTCAATAGGCAAATGAGAATTTTCATATAAGAGGGATGAAGATTGTAGAAGCATTGATCCAGTTTCAAACAGTTCCAAATCTTCAAGAAGAGCCAATTTCAATCCTAAGAGACTCTTGCGAATGTCTTGCGTAGAGGAGAGAGCTTCTTTTCTTGTCGTCATCGGAGGAGGCTTAATTATAGCTGCAAGGTCTGGGTGATTCCCCCATGCAGGATCTGGAAGGTTCTTGGCTGTAAATAGGGATTCATGCTTGCCATAACTGAGACACTTAGTTTGAAAAGGCTCGGGGATTGGAATTCCAGTGGCTTGGATGGGAAAGGCGTTCGTGCTTGATCTCATCTCGTGATGGACATGGCTGTTGAAAACAAAGGGAAAACAAGAGTTTCCCTCGCGAGGATATGATTGGTCTGATGGCATCCAATCAGAAGGCTATAGTGATTAATAGTCAGTAAATGGCTAGTGTGCTTTCCCTTGGGCTCCAACTCACTAGGTTATAGGTATCGGTTGACCAATTTGAATGAGGATCACCCCACTGCCCAACCGGAGCCATGATGTTTCCAACATCTAGGGGAACATTAAACCCAATGTCTGCCGAGGATGAAAGAAAGCTGCCCCCAGGAACAACAGGCATTGGGGCTACTCCTTCCCAGCAGTGGTGCTCTTTCATATTGTGTCGCCCTGGGATTGGAGAGGGAGAATGCAACAACTTCTTCACTCTGGAGCCGGATGATTTGTGAAGCACAGACATTGACTCATGCCTTTGATTGGATCTTTGGCGCTCGCGATCATCTCGGACAAGTAGACTCTGGCTATGGGTTGAGGGTAAGATGACCGGTGCAGGCTGATTCATACTTGTGATACAAATTTCTTGGGCCTTGAGGCATCGCTCACAAGACATGCCATTCATATGATCGCGCTCGCATCGCAACTTTTGCCCGCGACAACGATCACAGGCGGACCGTCGAGAGTGCCGATAATTCTGGGTCGGATGCATTGGAAGGATAAAAAAAACAAGAAACAATATTCTCTATGGCGGTCGACAATTACAGAGATAGACCATTGAAAAGAAGCTACAAAGGGCAAATATGTACTCCGTTCTTGCTCGATTAAAATTGAATGGAATATTGGAACCCACCAATTGGCTTGAATCATTCCCATCAGCACATCTAAACATACTTCAGGCTCGAGGAAAGATAGATGTATTCGAAATTAGAGCCTGAGAAAAAGGCTAGGAAAGCGCGTGGGCTGGTATCACCGCGTCTGTATACCTCTCCTTGGAACATGATCCACAACATTTTTGAAGCTGACCCTACGTGGTGATTCGTTGGATACTCCTGAGTTTTGCACCTCCAATTCTCAGGTGTGACAAGTTCCCAAATCATGTCAACTTAATCCTCTCACAACATGTGTATGGACATGCGGACATGCAGACGGAAGTTTAAGGGTATTTCCATCGCATCCAAAAACCGAAGGCTGAGCCCCAGAGTCCTGGTACGAGGTGCGTCAGGATCCATGGAAGATGTTACACCATTCTCAAATGGGAGCAATGTATCAGGGAAAATATCTGGCGTAATACAACGGAGGTAAATATTGTCTCACATAGCGCTGCATCTGAAACTTGAGCTCCCCTTTACGCAGAGTGCCCAAGAGGTTGAGACGGCTTCAACAGTCCTTTGACCCGAGTTGAATACCACGGAAGAAATGGAGATGACCATCTTGTGAGATTAAACAGACTAATACGGAATGTAGTCTCAAGGACACAAGTCATCCCAACGACGGTGCCTAAAAAGCAGCCGGTTGGTCGCAGATATGGACCTACCCTATAGTACCTGCCTTGTAGGCATTGGAGAAGAGCTTGATGCCACTAATTAAGACTTCTACCCTAAATATTATCAAAAGAAACCCGAATCTGGTTTGGAAGATCGCATTTCACGTCGAGGCCGAAGCCGCATCAAAGTTCGGAGAATTAAGGCCATCCTAGACCCGAGCTGACAATGTTCCGGCTTGACGGTTCTGGGCCCGCTGGGTTTCATATTTTTCCTCCACGTTGTGAACTCCACTGATTACGAAGTATTCGAGTACCAACCGTCCAGGAGCGGGGATTTCCAAGTAAGGAGTTAAAAGCCCGACCATGCCCTTGGCTAGAGCGCGACTGGCTTTCGAACACTGGAGATGGCCATCAATCATAGGAGGCAAGAATATGAGGTATAATTCAAGGTTGGACCTATCCACTTCTCTTATTTATTCCTGTCGTGTAGAAACCCGTGCGCTTTACCTTGGAGGTCAAAAAGCCGATGATATGCATTATTTATATCAAGGCTGGCAGCCGCTTATCTCCCAGATTTGCGCCTAATCTATCCGCTGGACTAGCTCTAGATGAGAAAGATCTTTTGGAAGTTTTCAGAATTTTGGCGTTACTTCTGTAGTTGTAATGAGCCAGCCTTCAGCGGTACTCCCAGCTAAGTCACATCCCCGTGAAACTCGCTCAGAATCAAACAAGCATTCACCGATAGAGAAGAAAGTCAAAGCGCCTTTATGGGGAGTCTTCACTCTGCCTTAGGCGTCCGTTCCAGTCCGTTATCATAACGCGGACTCCCTGACTTCCTTTCCGCGGGTGGCCATTGAACATGTCTCGTACAATTCGAACGTCATCTACTGTAGTCTCGTAGAGCTCCATCTCAAATTCCCGGAAAATGGTGGCGATTGCTAAAAGAATCTCCGCTCGCGCCAGGCTAGTCAACAGACGTTAGTATGTCATTAAGATGGAAAAATCAAAACAATCCACGTACGGAATTCCAATACACTGTCTTGACCCCTTGCTGAAAGCAACCAGATACTTTTCAAGGTGTTTCCTCTGCTCTAGGTCCATCCATCGCTCGGGGATGAAGCTTTGCGAGTTTGGGAAAATATCTTCATTGTGGTGCATAAATATGCTGGTCATCCCCACAGGTGTCTAGTTTATAATCGTCAAAATGCGACCTGGGCAACCACAAAAAAAAGGGGGAAGATATCGTACCCCGGGAGGAATGGTCCAGTCATTGTAAGTCATAACCTGATCTGGAGAGCTACGCTGAAGCCTCGTTGCCACAGCGTTGGTGATTCTTCATGGGGTCAAATAAGTAAATGAAAAAGTCGCGTCGGGGGGAGTTAAAAGACAAAGGCCTGACATACCTCAGGCCCTCCAGCATAACAGACGTCTGCTGTATTGTCAGATATTTTGGAATTTCATGAACTCGACATTGAGAATAGACACCTTACAAGGTACGGCATTGTTTCGTATTCTACCAAAGTTGCTGTTCCATCGGGGTCGAGTCGGTTGAGCTCGTCCCGTAGCCTTTGTAGTTTGTCTGGGTTGTTAAGTAAATGGAAGGTAAGTGTCGTTAAGTTTTTCGCAGTCGTTTCTCCTCCGGCCGAGATTACGGTGAAAACCTCTTGACTCAACCGGCCAGGGGCCTTCTCCTCTGGGGGAAGCTTACTGTCTAGCAGCGCGTGAAACAATGTGCCTTGAGGTACACTAACCTTATCATCTGCTGAGTTCCCATCGGCGCTTTGGCTATCAATAATCGCTTTCGCTAGTCGCAAACTTTCCATTTTCTGATCAATTACCGGGCCGATGTGAGGGTTGATAGCCATAACTAGCCATCGTGGAAGCAGTTCAAACAAACTGAAGACCCAGCGAAACTGTTTGAATTGAACTCCGACTTGCACAATTGCCTCAATGGTCTTTGACCACTGCGGTGTGAAATCAGGGTCATCCAAATAATGGAACGATTCACCCATAGAATACTCCACAACCACGTCTGTTGTGTAGGCATTAAACGCATGATAAATATTCAGCGGTGTATCTCTCTCCTTCCACACTCGCATTCCTTTGCGCAGTTTATCAATCATTCCCCGGAGCATAGGTTCCAACTGCCGAATTCGCTGCTGAGAAAAGAACGGGTTCATAGGTTGTCGACGTATCCGATGGCGACGGTGATCGACTGAGCCGAAAGCGGAGGCCGGTGCCCCAAACATGCCAGTCAAATGTAACGATTTGTTCCTCGGCTTTTCTCGAGAGTATAAGATTTCATAGTACTCTGGGTCATCGATGTGTAGTTCAAAGGGGCTGATTCTCACAATCGGGCCGTATTTGCGATGCATCTCAGCAATTCGAAAAGTGTACTGACCTTCGAGGAATGAATCGTAATAGAACTCGTACCACATTGTCAGAGCGGCCAGTTTTGGTCCTGGGAAATGAGCCAGTGGTGAGAACCATAGCCGATATGTTGCCAACCACACCCCATAGGTCACTCCAACAACGCCAAGGGCCACAATGGGGTGTGTGATAACGGCATCCCACCAATCCATGATGGGTGGATTTGAAGTGAGAAGGAAAACACGTTGTAGACGAGGAAATACGCAAATGCTAATCTGCCAGTTCTCGGTCGGTGCTTTTGTATCTTCTTGAGTTGGTGCCCCACACCTGTCAGGAAGAACATTATGCCACTAGACCGGATGGACACAGGAGGGTGATTAGAATCCATACTGTCGGTAACTTCGAGTGCTGTACCTTTGTGGATGGGGAAGGGCCACGTGTAGTGGCAATCTTCTCCAACCTATCGCGGCACATCCGTGTTAGGACACTACTTCGGCTGTGGGTCTGAGAAATGTGTCCAGAGCTTAGGATCATCTATTTCACTCCGTATAAGAGGTTCGGATTGATAATTTCCAAGCCCCGTTCAAGGGCACGGGACCTCGGTGGAACCTTCAGGATCCCGGAGGGACAAAGCGTTGAAAGTGCCGACAGCTGAAGAATCAGTAGCTAGGAGATTATAATCATAGTAATGACCTCCTATGGTTGAATATTTGTTTTCACTTCTTTTGCCCAATGAACTCCACTCATCCCTTTTGTCCTCAGAGGGATGAGGTGGTAGAGATTTCTGCAGGATCTTCATGAAGATAGGGCGACGGTTCCCATTTGGGAATAGTGGAAATATCAAAAGATAAAAAAAAAGCCCCCACAGACAACGCCATTGTTCGTCAAAAGTCCATGAAATACGAGACATAATCTTTGCGTGGCATTTCGCGAGATAGGGGGGATATCATTTCCGGTGGTTCCCTAATATCATAGGCCGATCTCCTGGTCTCGAAATTATCATGCTCAGGCATTGCTGTGGAACCTTGAAGATGACAATCCCTTTGCTAAGACACAAACGGCACAGCCACAGCAAATAAGGGTGATCCGTCGTGTAAACAACAAATTCAATGAGCACGGCGTACTCCGTAGTACTTCTCCCAAGGCCGTACAGGAAATCAGAATTAGGGGTTCCCCCCTGGTCGTAGCGAGATATATTATCATATTACACCACTCATCTGCATGAAACAGCAGTTTTTCCTCACCAGCCCTTATTTCAGTCTGCTGCGCATCCCGAATTTTTTTTAATTTTGCAAGCCATCACTCATCCTGCGGGGTGAGGAGGTAGGGAGCGAAGTGCTGAAAACCCCTGAGCTCCCGCGTTTAGCCAAATTTGTCTAACATTAGGGTGTTGTTCCCTCTGGCCTTTTCTTGTCTTTAAAGTAGATGCCAGACTAAATTGGAGACACGCATTTATGCGTACTCGGGCATTGAACTGAGATGCATGTTCGCCGAGGTCCGAATGTGGAGAAACTGAGAAATTTATACAACATCCATGGTCAAAAATTTGATTTGGTATGCATGTAGCCTGCAAGCCCTACCTTTATCAGGACCATCATCAAAACAGATTTTGACTTGCCACCAACTCTCCAAGCTCATTTAGAATCCATAGATTCGTTCATTCACTCAACTATTCTCCCGTTGCAGCATTCCGATGACAATGACCGCTTCTTCGATCACCGTCGTGGGTATGCACGGACAGACTAGGAAAATAATGGGAATCCACGAAAGGAATGGGAGGAGCTATTAGGTCAGTTGAACGAACCTAGAACAAAAGTCAGAGACAAGCGGGACTGATAAATCGGCAGGTAAGGCGCGTACTCTAGCTGATTACTCGGGGTTTTACCGATTTGCCCTCCCTGGGGTCTATGGCGGTCAGTCACATCCAGACGTGAACTCATGGATTTCCGCCATTCGCTATCACTTGTCCTCGAATGCTGTATACGGTGGTGGTTTTGGATTGGCCAATGATTTACAGAATGAGCATAGTATCGTTGGAAATTTCCCAGATATTTTGATGCTCCACCATTTTGGTAGTCAACAGCAAAGAGATACCTTGATTCCTGCACGTTTGCAGGGGGAGTTCCGAACAACATTCGGTCTTACTGAACCAAACCACGGAAGTGATGCAACTTTCATGTCTACTACAGCTCATCAAATTCGGAAAGGCTTTGAGATTACGGGGGCAAAGAAGTGGCAGACAGGGGCGTATCACTGTACCCACCTTCTCATCTTTGCGCGAACTTCTGGTCAATCAGGATCAACACAAGGCATCACTGCATTCTTAGTTTCTCGTGACACAAGAGGGGTTCACATCGTTAGTTACGAGTGGACGTTAAAAAATGCCCACCGATCACGCAATGGTGGAACTGAATAGTGTACGGGTGCCTGGGTCGGCGGTTTTGGGATCGGTCGACCAGGGACTAGCCATCGCCCAAAAGTTTGTGCACGAGAATAGAATTCGTCAAGCCGCCAGCTCTTGTGGGGCCGCGCGATACTGTCTGGACGGAAGCATCGAGCGCGCACGGGCACGGAAGATATGGGGAGAGGAAAAAACCCTGGCCGATAACTAGACTATTCAGTTCCCAGTCGCTGAGTTAATGACACAGGTGGAGATGCTGCGACTGTTCATATTGAAGACAAGCTGGGAGATGGACTGTATTGGAAGGGCCAGTCGCCGAAAGCCCAGCACCCGTCGTGGTTTGAAATTGAGCGCCAACTCTCCGATCAGGTGGCTATGTGTAACTTCTGGGCAAATCGATTATGCTGCCAAGCTGCCGACCGAGCGATTCAGGTTTGTCCATACCGGCTGGTTCTTGAGACATGACTGACATATCAGATTCACGGGGGTGATTGATACTCTCGTCACTACCCTTTTGAACGTATCGGATCACGGAAGGCGCAGAGGAGATCCAGATGCGGAAGATTGGGGCGTATATTTTTGAATTGGCTGGCTTAAAGAAACAGGATATGGAACATGTTGAGCGTTCAAAGCCCAAAATTTGATCTGACCCCTAAACCGGGTAGCTGGGGTTGAGACCAGGCCTTTTTGAGAGAAGTACGACCGAATCTGCATCAACATCTTACCTACATAGGTAAGTAGAAGGAAGGTCCGGATATAGCTAGCACTAGGATATGAGACGTGGCCGTTTCAGAAGATCTCCTTGCATTGTTTTGTGTAAACACGTATATTAACTGGTGCCAAGTTGGGATTTTTCTTGTTGGACCTTGTGGCCTGTGTTTCAGGCAGAGTCACGTGGATGTGAGTAGTGTTGCCTCAATTCCAAGGCTTCGAAGTTCAAGTCTCCCGAGGTTTTTCCGAAACACACAGTCGTACAACAGTGTGTCCAGGAGCCCTCCGCGGTAGGAGTAGTGACGCCGTACCATGAGTGCTTTTGGTACTCCGTACATAGGAACATATACATATCTGACTAATATTCCTATGTATAGATTAGGTGTACATGTGTACATATATCCTAGGACAGGATCAAGAAGTCTTTCAAGATGGACTTCACTCTAAGTAACTCTAAGAGATGTGTACCTACATTTAGTAGATATTTCGCCTTTTATGTTATGTACCTAATACACATCGGTACTTCCCAAGATGTTTCTATGTTGTACAACATATGTACAATATGTTGTAGGGCTCTCCCGTCATTTCCTTTTCCGGCTGGTTCAAACGCCACTTACCTAAAATATTTAAGATTCTTGACTCCACCCATGGATCTCTTCTCGGAACCCCACCGAGCCCGTTCTTGGAAGCCTTTGCAGAAAATTCTTTGAACTTTTGACAATCTTGAAATCCAGATACAGTGGTGACAATCTCAGCTAGTCTAATTCGAATCCCTATTTCAATTCAATATACACATACACACACCCCCGTGGTGGCCCTGCCATGTCTGACATGGTCTCTCACAATACCTCTCGCAATGCCTCCGCGGCACACGATGATACCAAAACCTCGGCAAATGCGATCTCGACAGAGTCGGACAATGCTTTTCAAGACACGAAGGAGGCTGATGCCGAGCAAAATCATGCCGACACTTCCAACCCTGGGGAACTGAAGCGCAAGCTGAAAAGCAGGCATCTACAGATGATTGCGATTGGTAAGACTTGGCTTCTTTGATCAAAATGGCTTATAGGAGACGCTAACCTACCTCTGTCACAGGCGGAACTATCGGCACAGGTATACTCTATTGCCCTCAGGTCCTCGGCTTGATAAATCCCGAAATCTAACACCTTTCTAGGACTCTTCATCTCTAGTGGCACTGCCATCGCAGAATCTGGCCCAGCTGGCGCGTTGATCGCCTATATATTTGTCGGCTCCATTGTCTATTCTGTCATGAGCTCGTTGGGTGAAGTTGCAACCTATATCCCAATCCCCGGTGCCTTCACATCCTATGCAGCCCGGCTGATCGACCCAAGCCTTGGATTTTCCATGGGCTGGATTTATTGGTTCAACTGGGCCTCCACATTCGCTGTCGAACTTACTGCCACCGGTACCATCATCCAATATTGGGATCCTAGTCTGAACATTGCCATTTTCATCGGAGTGTTCTGGGTGTTCATCACGGCTATGAACTTTCTCCCCGTCAATTTCTACGGTGAGGTGGAGTTCTGGTTCTCCACTATCAAGGTGGCCACTGTTATCGGCTTTATCATTTTTGCCATTTGCATCGATGTCGGAGTTGGGGAGCAGGGCTATCTGGGCTTCCGATACTGGAGCACGCCGGGGGCCTTTGCCACATACAGTCCCCAGCTACCGGTATCGGTAGGCAAGTTCGTTGGTTTCTGGGCGGTGCTTATCCAAGCCGGATTCTCCTATCAAGGCACGGAGCTTGTCGGGGTGGCGGCTGGAGAAACCGAAAATCCACAAAAGACTGTCCCATCGGCTATCCGCAAGACGTTCGTTCGAATTCTCCTTTTCTTCGTCTTGACGATCTTCTTCATTGGGCTCGTGGTCCCCTATGACAACGCTCGACTCACCACCGCAACAACCAACGCATCATCGTCGCCTATGGTTATCGCGGCTGATTTGGCAGGAGTTAAGGTTCTTCCAAGCTTGATCAATGCCGTGCTCTTGTCTGTGGTTTTATCAGCGGCAAACTCCAATGTCTATAGTGGTAGTCGAGTCCTGACTGGATTGGCACATGAAGGATTTGCTCCAGCCTGTTTCGGTTGGGTGACCAAGCACGGTGTGCCCTATGTTAGTGTGATATTCACCGCTTTGTTTGGTCTGTTGGGTTTCATGAACATTTCCAATGACGCTGGTCAAGTCTTCACTTGGCTCGTTAACCTTTCTAGCGTTGCAGGCTTTGTAACCTGGGCCTCGATCAATGCGTGTCATATTGCGTTCATGCGTGTATTGGCAAACCGTGGGATTTCTCGTGATACCCTTCCGTATAAGGCCATCTTGCAACCATATCTCGCTTGGTACGGTCTTTTTTTCAACATCCTTATCGCTCTCACCCAGGGTTTCACTTCTTTCATCCCGCATTTCCGAGTGACGGACTTTTTTGTTGCCTACATCTGCCCCATCGTCTTTGTGGTGCTCTACGTCGGACACAAGGTGATTTTCCGTCCGTCATTTGTCAGTGCAGCCGATGCCGATATTGACACAGGTCGCTTGCATTACGAAAAGGAAGTCGACGCTCCCAAGCCATGGTACTGGAGGGTCTGGGGCTGGGTCACAAAGTAATATAGCACAGTTATCAATATTCGATAACTTGTATATGTGATTTATTTAGCGCAAGGCACCTGCTCATGGTGGCTGGCATGTTTACAGTACCGTTTTGTAACATTATTGTTTTCAGATATCGACGAGCCATTCTCGGAATCATGTATTTCTTATACTTTATGCTCCTGTATGCTCGTGCGGGTAATAATTTGGGAGGACACCTAGCGACACCTGGCTCCAGATTTTCATGGAACATCCCTCAATCACAACATGATCGGCCATGGTTGTTGTTTGTTGCCACAGTTTTTATATCCACTTTAACTGCCGGGCCACCACAGACAAGCCGCCTATCAATGCAGTTGCGCCGGTGCAAACGACAAGTGTCCCGTAGCCAGTTCCATATGCACCCAAGGCATGTCCTCGCCAGTTGTCTGCCCTGAGAAGCGCCTCACTTAGGGGGCCACTTGCCACATTGCCAATCCCACGCCCTGTTTCCATGAATGGGAAAATGACAGTTTCGTCTGCTAATGGATTGGCCTTCTGCACCTCGTGGGAGACCCCAGCCCATGTGGAGGAAAAGCCACCCGCAAGGAGACCATAGGCAATACAAAACACGTATAAAGGAGGGATAGTGTCGGCAAACCCCCAAACAAAGAAGACTGCGATAACGGTACCCACAGTCGACATCAAGATGCAGGTAGTGATGTGATATCGGTCGGAAAGGAATCCCATGATGACAGATCCAAACACGGTGAACAAATTGACGAGGATGACTGTGAGAGACGCCATGTAGTCACTCGCACCTAGACTGCGCGCATATGTCGGAAGGTAGATGGTCGGCAGGAAGAACCCGATTGCTTCCAGAGTGTTGCCAAGCTGGTAAATTATGAAGACTTTGTTGTACAAGAAGCGAAAATTCAGACGGTGATACGCAATTTCTGTCGTACGCAGTCTCGGTCGATGGAAGTAGAGGAAAGGCACAGCAAGAATGAACAATGCCACTGAGGATATTTGAAGCGTGGCTTCAATCCCATACTGGTTCAAAAGCCACTGGATGGCAAGTGGGAATACTATCCCAGATACACCGGACCCACCCTAATAATAGATATATATCAGTATCAGTTCGTCTTGCCGCAAGAAGGAGCTCGCGGGTAGAGAGTAATTTTGATAACTCACCCAGACAATACCAAAGGCAAGCCCTCTCCGCTTGTCGAACCACTCCGACATAAATAAGATGGTGGGAGTATAGGCAAAACAGCCACCAATTCCAAACCCAATTCCTTGTGACAAAATAAGATGCATGACGCTGGTAGAAAAGGAACTCAGTGCCAAAGACAAGCACATAATAACAACTCCTATAGTCGACACCCAGCGAGCAATTCTAGGCACTAAAATCATCAAAACGATTGCCAACGGGGCAATCAGGTATGCGATACCCTGGATGTTCTGTTAGTGAGAGAAGGGGGACCTGGAATATCCGGACAACTAACCATGGCACAAGTACCAATAACTGCGATATTTTCAGATCCTTTAAATGGCTCATGCGTACTGTAGTAGTCTTGAAATATACCAAAGGCGAATGCATAACCTGTTCACATGTTAGTTTCATCCACAATTCATCCTCGGCCAATGACCACGTACCCCAAACTAGAGCTTCGAGCATTGCAGAAGCCATAAGGAAGAGCCATGCTTGAACTCCTCCGTCGACTGGTGGCAACTTCTCATCATCTAGAATGATTCGGCTGTCAGACTGTTGGTCGGAGGGTATGAAGGATGTGCTCCGGCTGGTGAAACTAGGAGGATACTCCTTAGGCTCCATGATGTGAAATATCTCACGGATCTGTAGCCACGGGCGTAGTGAGGATCCGAAAATACAATGGGTTTGTGTGCGAAAGCCACGGGGAGACCCTCCTTTGAAAAGGCTTTATATTCAATGCGGCCGTTGAAAGGAAAGCCAGGATCGTCCTGGGAAAAGGAAATAAGCTAATGGAAGATAACTGCATGACGAAATAAATCTCCTTGACAAGGATCATCCACCCAATTGGCGTCTCAGGAAGGTAGCGCAAAAGCACATACCTGGAATCCAGGTGGACTGGGGTCCCAGCAATGTGATGCTGAACCCCTAGATGTACTGATATGGTCCGTTTCACAAGTCACGCGTCCAGGGACACCATAGCGTGGTGATTACTCATTTCCCTAGGTCTTCAGTTGATACCAGTAGATATCTTCCCGATGAAGAGGTTCTTCTCTGTCGTTCCTCATTGCATGTTGAGATATTAGGCAGGGTTTTGCCATTTGCTGCTATTCGAGGCCGTGCCGATCAGATGCGGGATCTGCTCTAGAAATAATCCGAGAGAAATGACAACGGCCTCCTTTAGGCTTGGGTCACTGTGTGGGTGCACGAACCGCCCCGCTGAGCGGATCAACTGGGAAATGGAATGTTGATCAGGATCACTGCATAGCAGAGCTGGTGGGTTCGGAGAATTCCATGTTGATAACAGGTATCTGAACCGCTGTCATTGGCAGAGATAAGAACAAAAGGAGAGTCACCTTTCTCCTGATGTATGAAGCTTCGTGGCTGGGTAGATTCGATCAGTATAGATACTCCAACCTCTAAATTCTGTCATTTACAGAGGCAACTTAGCACTCTTTGCATGCGTTAAGCTCATTTGACACTACAAAAGGATATAATTGTTAGAATAACGTGTCTTTAATAAGATATTGTCGGCAAATGGGACAATAGACAAATATACGATGTCGTACCTCTCCAAAAGCTGCGCGGAGAGGTTGAGCAACATTCCAGCCAACAAAGCTAACGCAAGTTTATCCATCAAGCCAGACAGCATAATCTCCTGACATTATGTATTAGCGATTCCACTTTTCATCATAGTTGATGACATTTATCCTCATGAAATCTTCACAAACTGGATCTTTATCATCATCACCTGCCGTCGCGATCATTGTAGATTTTGTCTCCGTGTTTTGTTGATTCGGGGGAAAAACGGTTCGAACATGTTTGTCATGGCCGTAGACGATCTTTTACGGGTTGTCTTGCCATATCCATGACTGATGAGATTCACATTTTATAGATGGTTTGAGAAAACCTCTTCCGAGGTTAGTCCCTGGGGCCAGATGTGGATGGGTTTATGTAATCGGGTGATTCCGGGCGGGAGGGCCCCGGGAGGTCATCCTCCCAGTTTGAAGAACTACATTACCCAAATCAAATTAAATATCTTCATGAGTTGTGGTCAGCTCAAGGAATAAAATGCATCATATAAGCACTGGGCTCTTTATAGGCCTGAGTATTATATTTTTATTTTCATTATTATTATCATCGAAATGAATTGAAGTAAGCTAGGAGTTCCAGACTGCAACTACTGACACAAGAGAGTGAAGGCCTAAAAATCCGCCGCGTCCGGCAACTTCTCGGGAGTATCACTTCGGAATCTGTTCGTGACCAGGTTCCCGAAGGAAGGCGACCAGTCCACGCGCGGGGATAGACTGTCTAATCCCCAAAGCTCAGAGACAAATTTGAGGATAGAAGTATGCGTGAACTCGTTCCCCTCGCTGGGCTTATGCTGGACCAGGCCTTTGGAAACCCAGGGGGAGATCAAGACTGTAGGAACCCGAATCCCGAGGCGATCAAAGTGGAACGTGTATTGCTCACCATCCCGAGCAGTCTCCGTATAGGTCAGACTGTCGCCAGCGGGAACGTCAGTGGGAGGCGAAACATGATCAGCAAAACCACCATGTTCATCCCAGGTCAGAATGAAGAGGGTCTCATTCCACTGCGGCGAATTGCGCACAGCCTCATAGATGCTCTTGACAAAGTTCTCGCCCATGTTGATTGGGGACGGAGGATGCATTGACATATAAGAGCAGCACTCGGGGTTGATCCAAGTAAACTGTGGCAGCGCTCCAGCTTTGGCATCACTATAGAACTGGGAAATCGGAACGACGTTATCCTTGCCATTCTTCGCGGTCCAATCATAGAACAACGCGTCGGGCAAAAATGCGGGTTTTGACTGGGTGGAGTTCTCATAGTTCTTCCAAGTGATTCCCTTTTCCGATAGCTGCTCGAAAATGGACTTTTGTGGCAGCGCAGAGTTGAGAAAGTCGTCGTCATTGTGGCCATGGCCATGCGAAGTGCCAGAGGTCAAGTAGGCACGGTTGGGGTTTGTAGGGCCCGGGACTGCAGCAAACCAGCGATCGAACAAGACAAAGTTCTGAGCGATAGTATTGAACACGGGGATATGATCTGGGTGGAAGTAGTTGATAGCCTCGGCTGCCCGGTTTAGGTCGTCCTTAGGGTAAGAGGCACGCTGCTCACTGATGAACCCATCCATGGAGGACATGGCTCCTGCAAGGGGGTGGTAGGTGCCAAAAACTTGCATGTTACCACCCGCGATGCTGTGATTGGGGTCGTCCGATGCGATGTTCTGCGCATTGGGGTTGGCGCAGACCTGGTCGGAGGGGGAGGAAACATTGGCAGGGTTGCAAAATTGAGGATTTCGCGGGCCATCGATGCTGGAATCATAGTCAAGACCTCCAGCGAAGTGGTCAAATGACAAATTTTCCTGGACCAAGACCACAATATTCTTGATGTTGCTCATACCCGACGAAGCGGGCATCGCAGCGGCACCAAGACTTAGGGCAACCAAAAATAGAAAGCCCGCCATGTTTTGAGATGAGAATAAAAAGGTAGACTTGACTTGACGAACCGACAAGCTTATAAGTATTTCATTTCATTTACTTTCATTTTTGTCTTTTATTTTTCACATTTCTTTGAGCACCCTCTTAGAAACCCCTTTCATCGCATGTGCATGTCACAATTCTGCGAGGTCACCCACGCGTGTCGATCAAACAGTTCTGAGTCCCCCGCGTCGGGGCATGCGCCACGAACACACTATCATTGGCCAGGTATATTTCCAGTAAGAGAGAGAGAGAGAAAAAGGGTCATATGTTCTTAGTTACTAGTATTTGTAACAACTGATATAACTTTTATTTAGTAATATTATTAGCGTGCTAGTTGGGAATAGAGGGTGCAATATATCCTGATCCTGCAAGCATGATTCATACATAGCTACATCGCATACATTCGATCGAAGATTTCTCTTGGATTAAACCCCTTGTCTCGCTTGAAGGTTATTTAAAATCCTAATAACGTTCTCGTCACCGCAAATTCACTCGCTGCGGGATGTGTTTAATGCGTTTGTTCGCAATCAGTATTATTCGATCACTAGTTTGCTGATCAGTCTATCTTATGACTGTTATACTTCATTTTGAATAACCCTAGCACGTTCCATGATCAGGCGGACTGCATTATTATTTCCTTGTCCCCGCGAAATGGTCACATCCCTGGCTCTTCTGTATATGGTCTCGCCCGCTTTCACCTAAATCAAGTTGAGGGGTGAAGTAAGCAGGATGTCAATACCTTGGTATGAATTTCAGCCGGTCGCAGAGTAGTTGGGCCAAGTCGCCTGGTAAGTCTCATGATAGAACCAAAGACCAATACCAGACCTTTAACGGCAGGAAAGAGAAAGAAAATGTAAATGATCAGCATAAGCACTAGAGACGTTGGCACCCAAGCTTGGTGAGATGCCTATCTCCTAAGTTGTTTGTTTGATTGAGGTTAGAAGGGGCTATGTGGAATATATACAATCGGATTGAATATAGAACAATAGATATCGGAGAATTTGTGCAATTCTGAAGTAAACCTAAAAGTTCATTGACCCCATATCCAAACCATTCCTCCATGAAAGATGGTCAAAAACCTCAAACACCATGTTCACAAGTTGACAACCTCACCGTGAAGTAGCTCATCTTCTTGGAGCCGTTTCAAGTACCTAGCCACCTTCGTTGTCAATTTAGAAACCTCATATCCGAAAAGCTTGTGTGCCGCCTTGCCTGGCAGACTATGGCCAAAGCGTGTCGCAGATGCCCGCATCTGCGTACCGTTCCCACCCATTTAGTGCATAGGGCTCAATCACCACAGCTGGTATGCCCCGGTGTCGTTGCAGCGGGTTACGCTTATAATCGACCGACTGTTTCTCAAACAGGCGCTGGCAAGGGAAGCTCACAACGCGCGCGGTAATACCTTTCTGCACCTTAAGTTTCTCAGCAACCTCCACTGTAAATAAAGGGCTCAGCTCCAACCCCGATCAAAGTCACAGTAGCCGGTTCCCATTCGGACAGGACATACGTGCCCAGGGCTATGCCATCTCAACGCGTCTGGGGGAGCTGGGGCAAGGCTTGACGGGAGGTAGAAATGATACTTGGGGTCTGTTTGGCACAAATAGCAGCAATCCGTGCACCAGCCATCTCCTTGCTATCACCAGACGGATGTACAAGAGGTTTGGCATCGCGCGATACAGGTTAGCCAACTCAATAGGCTGGTGGGTCGGTTCATCCTCGCCCATACCAATAGAGTCGTGGGTGAATGATTTGGAGTCGCTGCAATGCGCACATTCGGACCGCGGGTGCAGCATACAAGTACAACATGAAGGAAGTCGACGTGATCGGAATGATGGTGTTTGGGGAGTAAGCTGCCAGTAGACCTCTGCAAAGTCCATAAATGGGCCCGGACCCCGGGCCTAAAGCCCAACCCAGCCAGCCCACAGCCCATTCGTGGAGGCCCACAAGGCCCCCATTATAACCCACGGGGGTTCAAGTAGTAACTTGTAATCGCTGTATTCTGACCTTCCACTTATCCTATAGAGTTTGAACTTTTAAAATTTATTAAAGTGATAAATATGTATGTATTTTGATTTGAATAAAATCTGCCTTATAGATATTAAGATACCGCGAAAAAGGTTAATATTAATATTTTGAAACTCGATATATTTTTGGGGTTTATACAGGAGTACTACTACTTTCTAAGTGAACTTCTAAATAACGCGTTTTCTCGCGTTTTTAGACGTTATATATAAACCTGACTAATAAATACTTTTGAAAAAAATAAGATAATAAAATATTACATTGAAACAAAGGCTAAAAACGGAGCCTGAACGCAAGGTAATTAAAAAAGTCACGCCTTTTTGGAATGTTTATATTGTTTAGTGCTTATTGGGCCCATAGCCCACCGGTGGGCTTTAGGCTTTGTGGGCTTTGCGGCGGTCTAGCCAGGCCTACAACATTCGCAATTCCCTGACCTAATGGTCCAATTGTTACTTCAAATCCTTCGTGTTCAATCTCCGGATGACCGGGGCATAGCGCGTCTACGCGCTCCGAGTGATATGATTTTAGCTGTTCGAAGGTCATGGCCTTGTATCCTGTGAGATGCAGAAAGGAGTATTAGAAGAGGCAAGTGTGCCCTATAGGATGTTATTTTAGTATATATACCTCCATAACTCTACACCGATCGCAGCCATACCAATAGCACCACTGACACATAATCAGCTTGTGCCTAAACCAAGATAATGTCGCGACGACCATACCCGGGGGTACCCGCCATTATAAGAGCCATACAGAGCTGAGCAATAGGTGATATGGATGTTCAAAACTGGAGGGGAAGCTCATTTAAATATTGGGAGTGGTGATGCTTAATATTTCCTAATTAAGCGATCACCCAGCACCGACTCCACTCCTGGGTAAGCTAGCAGCTCCATCCACACCCAAACAGGTAGTTTGAGCCACAACTTACTAGATCAAGCATTCTTTGGGCTCACATGGCGGCGTCTTTAAAGATTGGAAGTCGCTCACTTTTGTGAAGTTGCACAGAAAACACACAATGACTCCGGTACTTATAATCAGCGAAACGGCCACGGGTCGTGAGAACAGTGGGCGATCGCGTTCGCCTCCAAGTCTCCTATCCCAATCCATCATTTCAGGTGACCGCAGACCACAAGCTGATATCTGTCGACACGCCTATTTACACGCCGAAACCAGGTGAGGTCTTGGTTCATATCAAAGCAACTGGAATTTGCGGGTCTGATATTCACCTCTGAAATACCGGACACATTGGGTCGTTGGTGTTTGAAGGCGACTGCATCATTGGAAATGAGGCCTCGGGTATCGTCCTGCAATGCAGCGAGGGGTCAATCATTTGAAGCCAGGTAGAAGTGATTCGTTTCAGCTTGAGGAGTTCTGTGCTGATGGTTGGATAGGTGACCGAGTTGCCGTCGAACCTGGTGTTCCCTGTGAACACTGCTTCCTCTGCAATGAGGGACGTTATAACCTGTGCGAGCATGTTCAGTTTGCCGGCATTTACCATTTTGAAGGTACCATTCAGCGCTACAAGAACCACCCTGCGAAGTGGCTACACAAGCTCCCCGCAACGTCATTTTTGCAGAAGATGCACTTCTCGTTCCACTCTCAGTGGTGATATACGGGGTCAAGTTTGCTGGTCTTTCGTTGGGCTGTGGTATAGATAGTTGTATGCGGTGTAAGCCCCATCGGAGTGATTGCAGCACGTGCCTCCGGTGCCCATTCTATCATAGTGAGAGATCTAGAGCCTCTCGACTGGCCTTTGCCAAAGATTTTGTCCCTTCATGCATTACCTATGAGGTAGACCGTACAAAGGATTTGAAGGGAAATGCAGAGGCAATTCATGCTCTCTTCGGGTCAGGCGAATATGTTGCCACGGAAACCATACTCGAGTGTACCGGCGTGGAAAGCAGTGTGTACACTGCCGCATACACTGCACGGCGGGGAGGCACGGTCATAGCTATTGGTGTAGCAATAGCGATCATGAAAAATTTACCTTTTATGCATACTTCACTCGCCGAGGTGAGTTGTACTGGGGTCCCGGTGCAGTGAATATTTCTTGCCTCTTCTGCTGGATTGATCTCCGGTTCATCAATCGCCACCGTGATACCTGGCCGCTAGCAATTGCCTGGCTAAGTGGTGGCATCTTGGAGCTGAAGAAGCTTGCGTCCTCATGATGCGCTCCACTTTTGTGCTGACACTCGAAACAGTAGCATCAAGTGTGTTGGTGATCGATGAGCAGGAGGCTTCTTTAAAGATGTCGTAGGAATACCTGCTTTCGATCGTTACGAATCTGAACGCTGCTGGACTTGGTGCTCGATCGAGAAAATGTTTTTTTGGCGGCGTCTAAGGCAGGCCAATGACAAACCGAAGCAAATAATGGTCAACAATACAAGTCTTGATTTGATACTATATACCAATTCAAGCCAGATAAAATGCCTGCACCAACTTCCAAGCCCCTTGTTCTTTTTACCATTGTGGTTCCTCAAAATGATGACTGACAAAATATCGATTCGATGACGGGGATTGGGTCCTTAGAAGAGTGGTCGCCAGGGCTCAAGAATGTGTTGTGCCCGGTGCAGTCAGGGCCACTGTAGTACGATTAGTGAGAGTCGACTTGCTTCATTGACACCTGACTTACGTGAAGAGACGACATGGCTTTTTTAGAGACACAGTAAGAACATCTCTGTGGCTTGTTAGTCTCTGTTGAAACGTAATGGCTGGAAATCAATCTTACTCTTCCTCGATCGCATGGCAATCATTCAATGGCACATCGATACCACGGCTCTTGTCGGCTGTTTCAATGCCCACCTGCATGGTCCTGTTAGCAATAGAGTATAGACTCAAGGAAGACCATGCCTACAATGGTTCTTTTGGAGTTCTTCTCTGCCGATACAGAGAGAAGCATCAAGCTTAGAAGCGAGAGCTGTTTGAGACCGTACATCACGCAGATGAGAGGCAGAGACCCAATAAGACTAGATTTGAAGGTTAAAGATATTCAACAGTGTCTGAAAGTCTAACTCGAAAGGTCGATGACTCTTCCTGCAAGGAGATGCCATCTGTCTTTTCCTTCCTCGTTATATCCCTTGCGTCGGTTTTTCATGCAAGTGCCATCCAGGGGTTACGGCCAACTGGGTTGTAAACTCACACCCCTTTCTTTGTAGTGATCTCCCATGTACTCCGTATGTTGTACTTCGTACACAAGTACGCAAAGATTCATAGTGAAGGATCTGTCCTAGAGAATGTGACTGCTAATTTAAGCTGTACAGAGTACATCGTAGGTTGTGATCGAGGTGCAGTGTTGATTTATGAGTACTCGTGAATCTTGGGTAGGGGGTGTGGTGGGATTCTGAAGTGTATGAACATTTACAGTAGATGATGTGAATTTTTGTAATTAACATGAGTTGATTAATGAATTCTTGTGGAAAAGACATCTCGAAGTGTCCGAGGAGTGTCCGAGGAGAAATGGAAGTGCCCAGGTGAGATGTTTCTTGATTTACTCCAATCTCTCCCCGCTTTCATCTACACTTCCATCTTCATTTCCACTTCTTCGTTGCTCTTTTTTCTTCGTGTTTTCTCGATTACTCTCGTCTTCACAGTTCAACATGGACTCAATATTTTGATGAATTAATTAATTTCCTGTGAACTGGGAGAGCTATCGCATGTCTCCAATTACACCATGAACGACTGATTGCAACCCGACGCGACAACATACAATTCCACTAATGCTGCATTTGCTTCTCCATTGGGCGCTACTAACTGGGGTGATGGATTCTCCCTTGATCCAGCCTTTTTAGCATCTTAGGAGGAGCTACGATGTATGCTTTTTAATCAGTCTGCAGCTCCGACCCGCGCACAGAGCCCAGATATCCCGGAACAAGATGCCTCACAATTGCATGACAGGGGGCGAACACCAACGCGTCCTGTGCTGTCCAATTTCCGTCGCATTGAGTACTTGAAGAGCTATGTTGGGTAGGTGGGACCATGGGTAAGCGATATGACTTGTGAGGTTCTCAACAATCGCTAATCCCCGACCGCAGCTCGATATGTTCGATTCGCAATGTACCTTTCGACTACACATTCCCGCACTATCCCGATCATTCCCCGCCCTGATGAATGCGATCCTCGCGATATTCGCCCGACAAATGGAAAGGAAGAAGGGGATTCAAGACTCATTTGACAATCTGGAGCTATACCAGGAAGCAATTTGCCTGCTGAGCCCGCTATTGCAGATGCACGGTCCTGAAGTCGTCGCCGTTTGCGTGCTACTCTGCTGTGTTGAGATGATGTCTGCCCGCGTGCAGGATTGGCGCCGTCATTTGTAGGGGTGTGCGGCACTTTTTGAGACCTTCGAAATGAATGGGTTCAGCAGCGGCCTTCTACAAGCAGTGTTTTGGTGCTACGCACGCATGGGTAAGAGTCCATATTCATGGTCAACTTACAAAGGGTCATCACTAATTCAGGATAACTAGACATATGTGGCGCGTTGATCTCTGGTGGGACACAGAGCACTCTTCTTCGGCCTAGCAAATGGCTCGCACCTGCATATGCCCGGGGAGAGCGCGGCTTCGAAGAGCTGTGCAGTAGCATCTTCGTGATGCACGCCAACTACGCTGTATACCTTTGCGCACAGTCGTGCGAGCTGGTCGCTAATTGCACTCAGTTTGTGGATCTAGCGGTTCGCAATGACTGCACCGGCGAGGCCTTCAATCGCCGCTGGCTGCAACTCTGGAATGGTTTGCAGCACTGGCTTGACAGCCGACCACCGGAGTTATTACCAATCTACACAACAACGACCAAACCATTACCCCGTGTCCTTTTTCTGCAATGGACCGCTATATCCTCGAATCAGCTATACCATACGGCATGCATTTTACTGCTAAACTTGAAACCTAAATTTATCAAGCTACAGCTAACACCTATAATATCTATGCTATGGCATGCGAGCCGCATTTGTGGAATTTCGCTCGCCAATCCGCGTCATGGATGCTTGAACAACGCCATCCAGCCGCTATGGATTGCAGCTCGTCTGTTCAGCCATGTGTCTGAACACACCATTATAATCGATATAATTCGTCGTATTGAAGCCGATACTGGATGGGGCGCTTGCTGGCGCATCCACGACCTAAAACTCGCCTGGGGGTATCAAGTCTCACGTGCAGACCGGAATATTGATGGACAGCTGGTACCGACTTGAATGGTCTCCCTCCCCAGAGATATCATTTACGATGTCTCATCAAGGAGGCACCACTCCGCTCATAGGCTCTGCAAGCTGTTGTGTGCGTTCCACCCCGACACCGTACGTATGCGGTCGAATGCATGCACAACTTCATGTTGTTGCGACTCATGTGTCATCCAGCGAGCTGCCAACAGAAAGGATGCCAGGATATATGGATCCCAGAATTCCCGACTATCATTGTGGAGAGCGATACTGCATATCCGCTGCGCATGCCACAACGGCGACATGGCAACGGAGTGGAAGTCGGCGATGCGTGCAGTGCGAGGCCGATTGTTTAATAAAACCAACATGGCCGTATTGTATAGCTGGTTGCCAAACAAGCCTGCTCCATGGGCAAATAGAACACTGGAAATTATCAATCACATTCCAAATGATCTCTCGTTGGACTTACCTGTTCTCCGGGCGAAGCTTTTCTATCCTCCGATTTGAACCATATTGCGCCGTGTCCTCCAAGCCTTTAGTGCAAACCCCTGGAGGTTCCGATAGACTGGCATTTTGGAGTCTCTTAGCAGCACGGGGTGAGATGGGTGAGCAGTCGGCTACTGGCATACTTATCGCTTGCAACGGTGTCACAATTTGGAAGAGTGGACCCTCGATCACGGATGATCCAGTGTACTTGGACAAGATCTTTCTGTGTAGACTTGAGGTGCAGCTTTGAGTCGTTGCGATTTAGTGTCGCAAAGAAATATACCAGACCAAAGGATGATTTTGCACCACCATAAATAGCAACCGATCGCAGTTGTGGGTAAGGGGATTCGACCTCGGGTACTTTCAGTAGCTGATATCCCTCGTGTTCTCTACATCGATTACCTAGGGACACTTCAAAGCAATACTGTGTTATAGGCAGGAACATTTGCCAATTTTCGGAGTTACTGTGTACTTTTGAACAAAGCAGACGTTTAAGATCAAGGCCACGTTATTGATGTATTAAAGCCTCAGACCTCTCTCCTCTTAATTACCTCACAGATGCTCTGCCATATAATCTCCCAGAATCATCCAATCTGGAATGTCCGGCATTGCTGCCCCAATCATATCACCACCATCTCTCGCCTGAAATGGCCACTCAGGCAATGGACCTTCGTTGATGGATTCGGATATTTCGTCAAGATTTGGAACACTTGGGGTCATGCGCCCTCTCTGATCATTCTTGTTTTGCTGACCTGCACGTTGTATTCTTGACGACGGTCTCCTTTGTGCGGGGTGCCCTTCATTTGCTTGGATGTCTTGGGGGATAGCCAAATTCCCAAAGTTCATTGCCTTGTCTCCTCCTGATGAGCAGCCAAAATCGAGGATTTCCCACATGAGTCCCTCGTCTTCTGCGGACATTCTAGGCATATTCGAAGGGGTCGGCATTTTGGATAAAGCGCCCGAGAAACCCTCTTGATTGTAATAAAGTGATCCATAATTTTGATGACGAGCGGCAAGTTCATTCACTTTGTTAACCTTGACCAAAATAATCAGCGATTTTGATTTGATATTTTGCAAGCAGACTTACCAGAACACTCATATTTTCCCAATACACAGACAGCTCCGTCATGAAGTCAACAAGAATCTGAAATTCTTTGTTGAGCAAAAGAGCAATTTGTGGATTTTTGTTGCCGGTGTGCTCGAGCTGAATTGTTGCTGCGATCGCAGCCAAATATCCCAGAAACGGATCACAGGTCTCAAAGTTGACATCTGACATTTCCCTTATGAACCGAACTATCCATCGAGAGTGGAGGAGTGATGTCTCGAACGATTTTTGCAGAAATGTTGCAGACAGATTTCCATTAAAGTTGCGAAGCTTGGTCATGATCACGAATGGGTGGTGCAGTAGACCCTGGATTGAATGGAAAAGGAATTGGACACACACCCAGGTCGAGAGGTATGTACGTGGCCGTGGATCTTCTCGGGCGCAGCTTTTGAAATCCACGTTTATATATCGATGAGCATCTGCAAAGTGTGTTTCGAATTGCAACCATTCTGACTCGAGGACCGCGAGAGCTGATCCGGTTTGCCAGGGAGGTAGCGAGCTCTCAGCAAAGGGTTCAAAGACATACTCCGTGGATTTTCCCCACAAAGAGAACAGCCTCAGGAGACATACGAGAATTCCATGATCAACTTTCTGCCCTTGTTTTCCAGGACCGTCATGCAACGACCCGTGGGTCAGTGGCCCATTTTCACTGAACAGCGACTCCGTCTCTAGAGCAGGAAAGGGAAGTGTGAATTGTTTGTCGGAGAGGGACAGTGAATAATTCCGGGAAGCACTATAAGTGCGATCGAGCATAAAAAAGGCCCAAGTAATGCGCTTTCTCGTTTCGATCTCTGGCTCATTCGTGCGATAGGAGTCCTCTTCTTTATTCAACCCTACAGATTGAATGACACGCAATCCAAGGGCAACCGACGCATACGCTCGATGCGCTTTTCCATCGGCAAAATCTACCTGGGCCATGAGAAATGTACCCTGGAGAAATGAAAGGCCCATCTTGCCATCTTTGTACTGACTTGACAAAAGGTCCCAGGCTCTCTCTGCGAATGTTTTCCCATCAGGTCTATTCTCATGTAAAGGTCCACGAGATCGTCGAGGCAGACGGGAAGTAAGGGCCACTAATGCGAATGCGACCTCTGGTGGCAATGAGCTGGTATATCTCAACAGCCAGTATTTTGAAAAAAGGCAATATGGCTGGTCATGAAAGTACGTAAGGTAAGTTTGCACTTCCTGCTCAATAAATGCAAGCGGAAGATCACTTCTATTTCATTTCCATTAGAGATGTTTGTGATGACCAATGAGGAGGGAAAATTCCACACTTACTCTGGAGAGGCCAGCGAGTGACTCTTTGGGCAATCCATTATTTCGAGGTCATCATAAGAAGCCTCTTGCAGCTCACGATCATCATTGAGCTGGGTATCACTCGATACTTCTCGCAATGAATTCGACCTTGGTAAGCCTTCTCTATTTCGAAAGATCTTTTAATTAGCAACCCCTAGGGCATAGATATGAAGTCTCTTGCATACTGGAGTAAAAGTGCCATCATATCTAGTCTTTCTTCGATGCGCTGAAGCCTCCCAGAGCTCGAGATATCCCCTTGGATCTGATAAAGTTAGCATAGCCCAAAACATCACCTCCAATCCAATGGTGGAACTAAGAGAGAACGCATTCATACCTCATTGATGCTACTGTGTTGTGTTTCCTGGCTCTGCGCACGAGCCGAAACCGAGTGGGGTTTCACACGAGATGGTTGCGGTCCGTATGAGCAGTGTTGCCCTAGCCTATGGCATAGCGAGCATGTTGGTTTCTCGCCTGGGCATCGTGCCTTCTTCCGACTAGCGAGATTGCATATTAGAAATGAGTACATGTACACCCTGGCGATCTCGGGATTTTTTTTGGGGGGGCTTGGCACCTACCGACAGGGACCACAAGCTTGCCGGGTTCGCTTTAAAGAAACTTTGTGTATGGTGTAGTTATCACCCATTGAGCTCTTAATAGGCCAATTGGCAAATTTTTTTTTTAAAAAAAAAAGAAGTCTTATCTCTCGCCGATCAAGACAGTTAGAATGGTGATGTTGGTCAAGTGGTCCCGTCCCGTGCGGGGTACTCGGGTGATTTTGGCACCCAGTACGTAGTAGACTCAACATTATACATATGAATATATACATATTTCAACACTTCAATTATTCGATTCTCCAGTTCATACACTATCACATCTGGAATGTCAATTTTCACAAAAACACACTTCCAACTCTGGAGAAGATAAGAGAACTTGCAGCTTCCTATAAACTCATGGGCCGCTCACGTGATCGGCTGAGATCTTATGCGGGGAAGTTTTATATCAAACGCATTACCCTTCACCTTCAGCCTATTCGTCCATAATTTGATATTTATATCTATTTTCGACCAAGTTAGGAAAATATAAATCTAAATATTCCATTTTGAGGTTTGAGTCTAATCTTTGTCGCAGCGATGTACCACATACCACCGTGGACGATCTAGCCGGTCTTGGAATATCAAGTGTTTATCTTCATCCTCTCCGAGCATATCCTTTCTCTTATTGATTTCACAAGCCCGGTAGGAAACCCGACCACCCGAGTGGCGTTTATCCAACGCGGTAATTGCACCCGTCGACCGATTTCCATCTGATCGTCGTGGCCTAGCACGGTCTACCGGATGTTAAAAAACGGTCGGGCGATGCACGGCTTACCCTCCGCTCCGATCTTGTGATCGGTCGAAACCTATTGATTGCATATCCTTATGGGGAATTATTGACTCATGATCATAGTAGCTGTCATTGGGATCTAGATGCCCTGTGCCTATATTAAGGAACTCGCGTTCCGCTCTAGATGAAGAGTTGATAGAGTTTCAAGACAATAAACACTAGATTTCGTCCCTCGGATAATCTTTCTATATACTTATTGTTACTTATTCTTTGGCCTTTACAATGTCGACGTTTAAGGATTCCTTCAAGCTTGGGGAAACAGAGGGACTTCCCACCCCCGCCAACGATAATTCCGCAGTTCACCCTCTCCCTGCCTCGTGGTATTCTTCGCCAGATATGCATGAACTTGAACGACGCGCTATATTCAGTCGGAAATGGCTTCTGACTACACACAAGCTGCGTTTCCCTAAAACAGGCGACTGGCTCCGATACGACATCGCCGGGTACGCCTTTATTTTGGTGAAGGATCGTGAGGGAAATGTCAATGCTTTCCACAACGTCTGTCGACACCGTGCATTCCCAGTGGTTACCGAAGAGGGTGGCACCTCTCGAATTTTCTCTTGTCAATACCACGGATGGTCCTACGGCCTTAATGGCAAACTTGCGAAAGCACCCGGCTATCAAGAGCTAGAAGGTTTCGATAAGAGCAAAAACGGCCTCCTCCCGATCCACGTTCATATTGATGTCAACGGTTTTGTTTGGGTCAACCTAGATGCCGGCGAGAAGCCTGAGATCTCGTGGGAAGATGACTTCAAAGGTATCGACTTACAGCCACGTTTCGAGGGGTTTGACTTCGAGGACTATAATTTCGACCACGCCTGGGAGATGAGTGGAGATTACAACTGGAAGATCCTGGCAGACAACTACAACGAATCCTACACTCCTTCGCTTTCTAACCTCATCTCATACGCCGTGGACACCAAAGACGGCAAATCCACATCCGAGGAGATTTCCAATGGGCTGAAGACTGCCAGCACTTACTATTTCCCTAATGCTGCTATGACCGTTTCGTAAGTGCAATTGTCTCCTAATGTAACCGATTTGGTGCTAATCGTGTACGCAGGCCGCACTTCTTCTTCATGCAGCGACTTGTGCCTACGGGCCCCACCACATGCTCAGTGCGCTATGAAATCTACCGCAACAAGAACTCTAGCGATGACGATTTTGAAATGATCAACCAAATGTACAAGCGTATGATGTCCGAAAACAAAGATCTCTGCGTTGAAACACAAAAGAATCTGAACACAGGAGTCTCTGTGAATGGTCAACTCCACCCGACGGAAGAGGGATCGGTCGACTTCCAGACAGTCGTTCGTGGGCTGATCGCGGAGCACCATAAGCGGGAAGAGGATACAGGGGAGCAGTTTTGGCCCGCACGACAAAGACTCCCCAAGGAAGAGGCAGTGAGCAAAGAGGATATGGACTTTTGCTCCAAGTTAACAAGTAATGACGGATCAGCTTTGACTGCGGGGGGTTGTTGTGGAGGAGGATGTGGAGGAGGACCTCCCACCATTGCAGCAACAGCACCTGAGACTATGGTGGTTTAATGATGCCCATGATAGCGAACTATTTAGTTATTCTTTTAGTTGATTGCTCTTTTTTTTAGCCTTGGATATATTCTTATTATGAAGATGACATGTTACATGCAACCATGGATGAATACATATCAGTGATCACGAGACAGGTATAAGCATCAAAGAAGGTCATATGAACACTTTGATTTTACACAAGATTTAATTGTTACTATAAAAAGAAAAAGTAACCAATTATATACCAATTATATAGCAAGCGGTAGTATTTATACTTTTCAGGATGACCAGGCCAGTTGGAAGTAGTTCGTAAACGGCCTTCATATCATCAACCCAATATTAGTGGGGGGGGATGGGTGGGGAAGTAAAGAGATAATAGAAAAAGGGATCATTTAACCTTTTTCAGTATAAATTTACATTTGACATGTACATTCATGCACGTTCATGCACATAGATTAGGTCGAACCTATGGGGGAAGAAGAAAAGAGAAAAAGAGGAGAAAAGCCTCAAAACACGGTCAAATGCCGTTTTTTCCCCCTCCCAATCTTCTCCAATTATCCAATTACTCCAAACCTCTTGAATTTTGGTACTTTATCTCTCGTCATTATCTCCCTATCCCTATCCCCTCTTTTAATCTGCTGAGTCTGGTGACGATCTTCCAAGCTTGTCTATCTAATCTATGTAACTCCCATACCCCGCTAAATCCCTCCCTTTTTTTTCTTATTTTCGTATCTCCGTATTTTCTTATTTTCCCTTCAATGATGCCACGAGAGAGCACTCGCGGAAGGTTGCGTTCCCATGAGGCCTGTCTCAACTGCAGGTAAGATAATATAATTGTCTATATATGGGTGGAACTGATCTCCAACACAGAAGAAAGAAGACCCGATGTCCGGCCGAGAAACCTTCCTGCTCAAGCTGTGTCCGCTTAAATCAGCCATGCCTTTATACTACAATACCCAGAGGGTCCCGGGGAGGGCAATCTGTATGTGTTGGCTTATGATTGTCAGTGGTCAATCATTGACGTGAATTCTTCTTCTTTTCTACAGGACGACAGGCTAGCATTCCTTGAAGAGAAGGTAAATCTCATCTTGAGTGGCAGACCTACTCAAACACTTGCATCAGAAAAGCCACAAGAGACAGGAAATGGAAACTCAGAAAAATGCTATCCTCTCACAACACGTCCACCATCCATTGAACCGAGCACAGTCAATGACCCATTCTTCCTCGGGTTTGGCTACGAGGACTCAACCTCTCACCCGTCATCATCTGCGATCGCCAAAGCTATTGATCTTTATTTTGAATACTGTCATCGACAACCAATTTGGTGTTTTGACCGTGAAGATGTCTCAGACCCCAGTTACCTGTCAGAGGAGCTCGTTTGTTGCCTCCTCGCCTTGACATCACGATTCTCAAGAGATCGTGATCATTTACAACATTATGGGGATAGTGCAAGAAGCCTAGTCATGCTTCGTATGGCTAACGGCACAGTGGAGCTTGAAACCATTGAGAGTCTCTGTCTGCTCTCCTATTCCTCATTTCTAGGTATGAGCCTCAGCCAAGTGAAAGGATTTCAAATATTGATTGTATTCTAGATGGAGATATACACCTCGGTCGCTTCCATCTTGGTCTTGCTCTACATCTTTGTAGGTCAGCAACGCTGGATCTCGAGTCAAGTCATGCCGGCGAAGGTCCCATGACCGAGCGAAAGAAGCGTCTATTCTGGAGTCTCCAATGTCTGGAGCAGTCTTACGGGCAGCAAAATGGGTTTCTCTGTATACCATCAGAAATCATGCGCACCTTCTATGTTGCCTCCAGTGGCGACCGTGCAAAACAAGATGGGACGGAGCCGAAGCCTCCACCGCTACCGATAGATGATCTTGGTTGCTCGAAATCATCCGATTTAGGGATTTGGAGCTTAGCAGCCCACTTTGGTTGGGTCTGGAGCAGAGTGCGAACATATGTCTCCGATTGTGCTCGGAATAGGCTCAAAGAACCCTGGCGACACGATTCCATGTACGCCATGGTGCTCTCCGACCTTACAGAAATTGAGAACAAGCTTTCCCAGTGTCATCGATATGACTCGGTCAAATTCTACGAGCGAACAGCAGAGGAGCTGAGATCGAGCCGAAACTACTGGACCCCATGGCTGAAGCTACAGTTCACTTATCACTGCATTTTGACTGTTCTGAACCATCCTTTTCTCTACATTGTGGCATCACAATACAACGACAATCTGGCAATCCCGAACGCTTTCTGGAGACGGTCATCCGAGTTGGTCTTACTACACGCTACGTGGCTTGTTCGCATGATAGACATGGTATCGGAGAAGAAGATGCGACTGATTGATCCGTTCTTCGGACACGCTGCCGCCATTGCAGCTACCGTGCATCTGTACTATTGCTGTGCTGCGGATCCCCGACTAAAGTACAAATCCAAGGTTGATTTCACAAAATGCCGAAGGTTCCTGAAGAGCTTTGTGTCCTTTTCGCCTGCTTGTGGAATCTTGGTGGGTCTCATGCAACCTAAAAGCAGCTTACAATGCTAACAAATGCACAGGATCAAACGCTGGACAAGATGACTCGAATTGCTTCCGGTTCAGAAAACATCGACCATGATTGGGAGCCCGCGAAGATTCATCTCAGTATACCTTTGATGTGGGATGTTCTTCAAGTCAACTGTAAACCCAAGCCACACGAAGTGTCCACGGGCGGCTTGTTGCATCCATCTTTGACCCCGACAGTCTCTACAGAGGAGGCGGAGGATAGCCCAGCCTCGACTCTAGAGGTTATTGTTGCAATGTCCCCAAATATCACAGTGAACACTGCGGATGGCGGTCAAGCTGCTCACATTCCACCAACCATGCCGCGCATATCTTCCACACCAACTTCTTCTGATCTCGACCTTGGTGAGAAACTCGTGGCGCCTGCCGACAGTTTAATGACCAATACCCCCTGGCTATGGACGGATCCCTCGCAATTTGTTGATATGGAGAACAATGTGGGATACCCGGATTCCGAATCCACCCTCGGAAACATTGATGGATTTTCCACTTGGTGGGACTTTGGAAACTTATAGGAGTAATATGTTCATTGACTTCTACTACGGTGTTACTGTCTTCTCGGGCCGTAACTCTCGTCTCCATCCCCCCGCACTTATTCTTTTGCCCAAAGCCCCTATGCGAAAATACCCTTGTGCGGAAACACTCCTAACAAAACCCCAGGTGAAAACTTGATGCCCACGCGCTCCCGATCAAGTTATGCCGCTGCGACTGTCTTCAACTTCTGCTGCAACGCAGCAAAATTCCGCTTCATAGCGGTTTCGGTAAACTGTGCCCCAGTCACCATCGGATACTTCTTCGAGGGCCCCTGGATCAAAGAATCCTTACAGGGCTGATTGAAGTAGGCAATGCTGTATCGATCGCCATAATAGTCACCAGGCTCACAAGGAGCCTTGACACGATGAAAAGTGGACTTGAACCGGTCATCCGACCAGGACATGAGTAAATCGCCAATATTACACACGATCTCGCCGGTCTTGGCCTTCACCTTGGTCCATTCGTCCCCAATACCGAACTCTGTCACTACCTCGCGACCGGGACAAATTTCCAGCCCATCCTGGCCGTCCCTTTGGAAAAGTAAAGTCAAAAAGTCCCAATCGGCATGTGCCCCTGCGCGATGATACACCTTGCCGTCAGAAACTTCTGGCAACTCAAAGTAATGGAGTAGACGCATAGTGGTTTGCGAGTTCGGTCGTGAGATGCCATGACACTCGATGAAGAATCTTTCCGGGAACCCCAGGCCCCGTGCAAAGCATCGCATCAAACATTCCGATACTCGTTGGGCGCGGTTCATGAAATCGAGAGAGGCGGTCCGGAATCCAGGTAGGTCGTCGTACTTGACCCAGAGGTCATTCATATTCTCGCCGAACTGCAACTGGTATGACTCTTTACAGTCGGGCTGCCCTGTAGACGGTCGGATTTGTGAGTTCTTTTCCCATCCGACATTATTCGGATTCCACGGTACAGCTGCTTTGACGTCGTCCGGTAGATCGAAGAAAGTTTTGGATATCGCAAACATAGATTCAATGTCTTCTTTGGAGATTCCATGACCCGTCAAGGTAAAAAATCCAACATTTTCAGCGGCTTGAATTAGCTGATCAGTGATTTCATCAATACGATCTTCGAAATTGTGCATCGAGATACGTGGAATGACTCGATCAACATATCGGGTTTGAGATGCCATGGTTTTTAACAGTCTAGTAACTTTACATATGTGCAAACGGTGAAGTATGAATACACTTATAGGCCATTCGATGTCACACAAATTTCTTTCACCGTACAATACACATGCATCGTGTTGGGGATTGGCTCGGCTGAGCTGATAAGAATGGCGTAGAGGGTTGCACTCGGATTAACAAGCTAATAAAAGGGAATTTGGAGTACGAAGTACGGAGTACAGTATCCTATCCTTGCCAAACGTTTCAATTAGATGCCATTGTGTCTATTGAAAGTTAAATGCGATTCCAAGACACTCCAAGAACCGTACGGATGCGCAATCTACGCTTTCTAATAGGTCCGAGTCATGGTCGAATCAATGCAGCCCGATAAACATAAACTCCGGAATTCACCGACAGCGCCCTTGAAAAGTCATAAAATTCTTCTGTGTCAAAATGGAGACAAGGTAATTTGTGCACTCGGGTTCCCATAATGCTTGGAGCTCAACAGTGCGATCTCGGACGATGGTTGTCAACGCTGGTCAGGCGAATTCAGATTGTTTTGGGTATCAAATTATATATACTCAATATGTCCACATCTTTATTAAATGTCATATATGTACGCAAAAAAACATGGGCCAACGCTTGGTGCCAAAATAGATAGAGCGTTTGGGGCGCAAGTGGGCTGTATGGTTGATCCCAAAATACCAATGGGCTTATTCAACCTTGCGCACTTGGGTCACAGGTGAACGATATACTCGGCGGCCATGCACAATGTACAAAACAATGGCAAAGATGACTACCGCTCCAAAGACAAGGATAGACCAATTCATATTAACCGGGGTCGGGTTATTGGCGGTTGGGAAGAAGGTGAAAATGATGGCAAAGCATAGCCAAGCTAGTGAGAAGACATTGATCGCCAACCCGAAGATACCGAGCGAAAAGCGTGAAGGGGGAATACCACCTGGTTGAAAACGGACGCGAATGACCGCGGCAATCGGCAAGATGTAAGTGGTGAAAAGCGCAGCGATCATTACAGATGCGACAGCATTGAAAGCCGCAGTAGATCCGATGTTGATCAAGCTCAGCAGCACGGTAATAATGGTCGAGACCAACACAGAGCAGATGGGAATTTGGGTGCGTCGGTTAACGTGGGCCAGATGCTTCGAGAACGGCAAGGCATCATCGCGAGCAAAAGCAAAGGTCTGACGAGAGACTGTCGCAAGAATACCGATCGCGCTGCAAACTTCCATGACAAGAATGATAGCAGCCACAGCATTGGTAGCAGCCACGGAGCCGGTAGCATGATTAACTGCCGGGAGGAAAGAGAATCCACTCGCCGGGGCGAGCACATCCTGCAAGTCACCCATCTTATACAGTAAGGTGATTAGCATGATGAAACCGAGAGCGCCGTTAATCAAAGCGGTCGAAACCATACACCACGGGACCACCAAGGCAGCATTCTGAACCTCTTCGGCTAATAGAGGTTAGCCATCATAACGCCTCAAAAGAAGTAAGACGTTTGACTTACACATATGTGTAGCAGCATCCGGGCCTGTCCAGGAGAAGATGGGAGTCAGCTGGCCGACCAGACAAGCGAGGCCCATGCTCGGCCATTCGCCAGAGTTTGTGAACTCCTTCCAGACAGACTCTCCAGAGGCCTTTCCTGGAGACATCGCCCACATCAGGACGACAACAACAACGAAGCCGAAAAGATGAATAGCAAGGATGAGGCCCTCCATGGGAGGGAGAATCTTGTAACCCCAGGTATTCACCACAGTTCCGACGGCGGCGATAGCGATGGTCAGCAGTGTCCCATGCCAGCGCTCAAAGCCATACACCCAACCAGAGGGATCCGAGTAGTTGAAGACCAGTAGTCCTTGAATCAGAGTACCGCAAAGGTAGCAAATACTAGCAAAAGCCGCCTGCCAGCCTAGCACCGAAAGCCAACCTAGAACCCGGATTAGCGCTAGAGATCGTCGGGTTGTAAATTCGAGGTGTGGGCTAACCGGTGAGATAGCTCAAGAATCGTTGACATCTTGGCCAGGCGAATTCACTGACCCAGTGGTACTGTCCACCGGACGTCGGGGAGCTGGCTAGTCAATCTCCATGCGCGGACAGACAGGTGAGAATCGAACTTACATGGAGGCAATTTCGGCCATGGAGATCACAGCGGCAAAAAATCCCACAAATGATCCAATATACACATAGACCATGCCGGCTCGTCCGCCATCGGTCAGGCCGTAGGTACTCGTGCTGCGGCATTCCCCATTATTCCCAGTGTCCTCTCGTAATATCGCGCGTCCAAAACTCACAGCAGAATTGACTCCCATGTGGCCATCAATGTCGTTGTGAAACCTAAGATCGAATAAAAACGGAAGTTTCTCTATTGTTGATCAGCATTGGCTCCAAGTCCGGGGGGGGATGCGCAACTCACCTTGAACTGTTGGGTCTTTCCTAGGCGCTGCATGTCCCAATCATCCTGGTCGGTCGCTTCGACGACGACGTCTTGGGACACCATATTCTTGTCCGATGCTCCCTTCATGGTGATGTGGATGGATAGCAAAGAAGGGAGAAAAAAGGGTAGACCAAGACCAAGGGGGCCGTGGAGAAAGTCATCAAAGGGAAGGGGGGGGGGAGGAGAAAAGCCCGAAAGTGGAGCCGAAGTTTAATTTCCGGACATCTGCAGGTTTCTACTTTTTACTTGTGTACTCTGTACGGAGTACATGTGTATGTACATATATTTACATAGTTGTATGCAGGTATACTTTAAATATACTAAATAACTGGATTGAATTCGATTATGTATTGTGCCTATGAATATCTTTCTCCATGGAAGGTCAAAAATGGAGTAAATGGAGTCAATGGGGTACAAAATATATACTCGACTCTGATTCGATGGTTATGAACTTCAAAAGACGGCAGGTTTCTTCACCAAAGAGGTCAAAGCCCAATCAAGTCGAATGTCTCATATTTATGTACTTGGCAATTAGGAAGGTTGTTTCTGTACGGAGTACTCCGTACTCCGTCCAACATAGTATTATGATAGGAATACCTACGCTACAAGGTGGTACACAATATTCTCGTTGATATTTGATCTAAATAATCGCTAATAGTCCAAGTACTCCGTACATCGTCCGTTTTACCTGCTAAATATAGCGTGAAATCTGTTTCATTTGATATCCCATGTTCCTCAGCTGCTTCGGGCCGTTCTACGATATAATACCCCGTACTCCGTAGTATCCCTACTGATAGATTGACTTTAAGCTTTCATTTAGAGATAGACATGATTCTAGATAGATAACTACATATATGTTGTAGGTAGAGAGTAGGTATAGAGTAGGTGAACCTAATCCAAAGGCTGATTATGGCTAAGCGTTATTCCAGTCCATGGTTATGCATCTTATTGGCGTTCTCTAGATTATGTGGCTTGCTAAGTGTATATGGACTCCATAATGACATTGTGGGATCTCCGGATTTGGTCGGAGCATAAGTTATGTCTTTAGAATCATTCGGCAATAGCGTTAGATAATATAATGAACCTCCGTGGATGGGATTTTCTGCCAGTTCAGCCAATACGGTTAAAGCCCGAACAGGTTGCCGGGATTTGTAAGCGTGGAAACTTAGGGGAAGGTAAAGATGATCCTTATTATACTAGCTACGGGCCGGAGCTACAGGGGTGACGGTCAGGTGACTAGTCACCTGACGGTGATATCTGCCGCTCCCTAAAACTCGGCCGTCCTCGATCGAGGATTACCACTAGGTACATAAGAAGAAAGAAAAAAAAAATATCATTATAATTATCAACCGACCGAACTAAGGCTCTGTTGTGTTAGAAAGATAAATCCTTAGTGTTATAGGTAATAGGGGAAATATAGGAACGTCGAGTAACTATGTTAAGATATAACTATATTAGAATTAAGATACGTTAACCTACGTTTCTAGTACGTCTACCGCCTTAATATATATAGAGCTATTACTCTTATTACTGTCTGACTTATCGCTATCCGACCTATCTACGCTATATATAATAATATAGTTTTAATAGTACCTATCTATTATAGGTTATATAACAGCCTTCTACTAGTCCTCCCTATTAGCGATCTACTATATTAATACTACTATTATATCCTTATACTCCTTATATATATCTATAAAGTCTTAACTAAGCTATAGAATATATTAGGCTTTAGGGGTACTTAGTTCCTTCTCTATTTTAATAAGAGCTAAGAGCTTATTATTAATTATATTATTATTATAATCCTTAGTAACCTCTATATTAAAGGTATATATATAATAGATATTATTAGTAGTTATCTTATACTAGTATTTATAGGTTATCTTAGATATTATAGATACTATAGATAGGCTTTACTATAATAGCTTAGTATTATAAATAGAGGGGCTATTAGAAGGTATATTATACTTATTTACTAGTAGGTAAGTAGTTAGGTATCTATAGTTATTATTAGCTACTATTACTATATTATAGGTAGCTAGTTTAGCTATTACTACTATAGTTATAGTAGTTTTTATAGATATTCTTATAGAGGTATATATAAGGGATTATATCTTTAGCTATATAGTCTAAGATATACCCTTTAGGTTAGGGTTATAAGGTCTATTTTATATTATAATTCTTATTCCCTATAATAAATCCTTATTTTTAATTATATACTTTATAATTTACTAGTAAGATCTTTCTACTATCTCTTACTATTCTACCTTATTAATATTATTTAGATAAGTTACCTTTATAATTACCTTTAGGCTACTATTAGGGTAGAAACCTTAGATATTAGTTATATAGGTTAGTTAGATAGAGGAGTTCTAAAATAGTAATATATAATACTTAGGTATATAATTTAGTATTATTTAGCTACTAGTAAATTTTAACTAGTTATAGCTTTTATAATTAATCTAGAATATAGTTATATCTACTAGTTTTAACTTCTTTAGAGATATAATAACCTCCCTAATATATTAGCTAATATATTTATATTTACTCTTTTTCTTTATAATAAGCTAGATATATTTATAGAGATATAAGTTAACTATAGTATAGTAATTAGAGAATATAGGGATAAAGGGTAGTCTATATACCTATATTATAACTAGGTAGCTAATTAGCTATTATCTAGGCTTAATATTACCTATTATATTAAAGTCTCTTAGCTATTTTATATAATAATTTCTTATAATAATAATATTTTAACTAATAATTAAGAATACTAGTATATTAGATAGATAGTGGTTACTAAGGGGTATAATTATAAAACTATACCTATTATATTTAATCTTATTATAGTATAGTAATTTATAGTCCTTATTATAGGTAATTAACTTAATCTATATATATCTATTTATTTTAGTAAGATATATTATATATACTATAGCTTCTTTACTTATATAATAGCTATATTATATTTTACTTAGTTAATTAGATCTTAGGTATTATAAGGGTATTATAGTGATTTATAAGATAGAGTAAAGATATATAGATAAAGGTATAAAAGTAAGAAGTAAAAGGAAAAGTAAAGGTAAAAGGGTAATAAAGATAAAAGAGGGGAATAAAGGTAAGAGATAAGTTAAGAAATAAAAGTAAGAGATATATATAAAAGAGGGTTATAAAGGTAAGGAATAAAGATAAGAGATATATAAGAACTAAGGAGTTAATATATAAATAGGTAGTATAACTACTTATTAAGTAATAATATTACTATCTTTAGCTATATTATTACTATTACTACCTTTAGCTATATTACTATTATTAAGGTACTATTACTTTTCTATCTTAAACTTAGCTATCTTTTCTTCTACTCTTATAGTGTCCCTCTTCTTTACCTATTAGGCTTATTCTTTAGGCTTACCTTCCTATTAAATAAGATATTTTTTATATAATATCCTATATCTACCTAGCTATTATACCTTAATATCTAGTATAATAGTAATATTATAATAGTCTATATCTTTAGGGAAATACTTATTATATATTAGTTAGGAGTTTAAAAGCTCCTTATTAAAGGGGTCTAGTATTAGTACTAGTTCTAAATATTATATACTAATAACTAGATAGATCCTTTATATTAGTAGTAAGTCTAGCTTATATATTAGCTATCTAACCTTTTTAATAATAGTAAAAAGACTAATATATTATTAGCTAAGCTTATAGGATATTACTTTATTTATAGGTATATTATAACTATATCTAATATATAATAGTATTTTATCTCTAATAGTAAAGTATATAGGTTAGTATTACCTATTATAATAGTCCTTTATTTATATTATAGTATATTTTAGGTATTTTATAATATCTTAGTATAGGGTAAGATCCTACTAGGCTCTAAAGGTATTATATAGTAGGTTCTATAGTATTTATAGATTAAAGCTAAATATTAACTTATAAGGTATCTCTAATATAAATATAGAGATTATATTATTTATTACTACTATTAGGTTTAATAGGCTTACTAGCTAATCTTTAATTAGGTATAATAATACCTAATATTATAGCTATATCTTAGCTATCTAATTAGTATATTTACTCTAATTATCTATCTATATATAATATACCGCTATAAAGAATAGTACTATATAAAAGGTATTAAATATTAACCTCTAAAACCTATATATAAATTTTAGGTCCCTATCTAAGATCTAAACTATTAGTAGACCTTAATCCGCTGTCTATAGATATACTAAGATAGTTAGCGCCTAGTCTTTACTTATCTATATTATTTTACTAGATATTATACTAATCTACTTTATAAACTTATATATAATAAATATAATTATATTATATCTATAAGCTAATATAGGTAAACCTATAATAAAGTTAATATAGATTATATAGAAAAAGATAGGTAGTTTAATAATTAGTTATAATAAGCTATATAGGCGATAGTACCTTATATTATTCTATAGATACTCTAAGTAGTAGTAAATATATTATTTTAGTAACTATATACCTTAGTAGATAATAATACTATCTATCTTATATTAATATCTATTAAACCTTTAATAACCCTAGTTATTATATACTAGCTAAAATATATCTTTTACTAGTAATCTAGGTATATATAACTAATAGCTACTATTATCTTATATAAAGTAAAGGAAACTATCCTTTATTAAATATAGAAGGGCTAGTATTATTAGATTATTATCTTCCTCTTAAAGCTAATACTATATCTTAGTCTAGTAAGGGTTAGTATTATACCTATTAAGGATCCTCTAATATAGTTTATTACTTATATATATTATAGAAGCTTAAAATATATATATTATAGTAGTATCTATTATTAATATAGTCTCTATTATTAGTACTATCTATAGGGTATCTAGGTTATTATCTTTCTTTAGTTCTAATAGTAATCTACTTAGTAGTTATAATAGTATATCTATAATATAGTTTATCTAGCCTAGGTAGTAATAGACTTTTACTTAGAAAGCCTAAATATATATTATAGTATATATTAATTATAGATTAAGCTTCTTAATTATAATTATATATAGGGATATAGTAATAGTAATTATAGTAGAATAATTAGTATAAAAGATAATTAGTAGCTTTACTACTTTAATTAGATAGTAGATCTTTTAGATTATCTATATAATATAGCTAATCTTTAGCTCTATCACTTAATAGTTCTTCTCTATTATTATTAGTAAACAGCTAAAGAATATAATTAGCTATATTATTATAGCTAGTAAGGATTTAGTTAGGTCCTTATACTTATACCTATCCTTAATATAGTAGATTACTATACTAAATCTAGTTTACTAAGATATATTAATATTAATATAGGCTTACTAGTCTAATACCTAATATATTAATATTATAGAGTTCTTATTATAAAACCTACTCTATAAGGTATTAAATACTTTTAACTCTATCTCTATTAGTTATATAAAGTACGTTTTTAATACCTATTATTATTATAGCTATTTAGCTAGTAGGCTTCCTTTTAATAGTATTATCTTATATTACTAAAGTAGCTCTACCTTCTAAGTATAGTTTAGTATAATATAATAAAGATCCCTTATTATACTAATATATATCTTAAGCTTCCTTAATATATCTAGAAACTATAGGTCTATAATTACCCTTAGTTTCTCTTTTAGTATATTAAGACCTAGTATATTAATATATTAGCCTAGTAGTACTACTTCTAAGAAGCTAAGATATACCTTCTTAAGTTCTAATTAGATTCTATAATCCTATAGATATTAGAATAGATATTATAGGTAGGAGATATATTCTATTAAGCTATCTAAGTATATAATAATATTATCTAGATATATTTAATACTATTTAAAGAAGTCTTTTAAAATTAGGTCTATTTATTATTAGATATATATAATAGAGTTATAGTAACCTATAATTATAACCTTAAAGTACTCTTAGCTTTTATATAAGATAATAGTAAGGTATTTATAATACTCTAGCTTAACTTACTATTAGTAGAAGAAGCTCTTTATATCTAAGATAGAGATAAATTTAGCTCTTTAATATATTTATATAATCTCTTCCTATATCTATATTAGGTAGATATCTAATTAAGAGACCTTATTTAAGCCTTATATATTAATAATAAGCTATAACTTATATACTATCCTATTATCTAATATTATTATATTATAGTAGATAATAAAGACTAAGAATCTAATTAAGGTATACTTAGTTAACTATACTATCTTACCTTCTTTATATAACCTATTAAATATATTATTAATAACTTATCTATTAGTTATATCTAATAGGTATATATAGGGCTTTAGTATTAGCTTCTCCTATTTATTAACTAATAGGATCTCTATCTACCTATCCTTTAGGATCTTTACTAGGCTAGAATTAGCCTTAGAGCCTTAGATATTATATATATTAATTATATTAATAAGTATATTAGTATCTTACCTCTTACTAAAGATTATAATATTATTTAGTAGTATACTCTTTTACTAAGTATATCTTAGGTTATTAAAAGTAATTACCTTTATTAGACTAAATCTCCCTAATTCTATTATATAAAGGGAGATAGTATATATTATAGTATATTAGTTAATCTTTATAAATAAGCTAATTAGTATACTATACTAGATATAGATAGGCTTATTAGAGTTATTAACTACTAGTACCTAGGATATATTAGTATCTACTAAATATAAGTAAAAGCTTATATATAGATAGTTATTAGTAAAAATATAATAATAATCTATTAGTAATATTAGTATAATAGTATTAACTATAATATAAGATTAAAGGGGGATTATTATAGTTATAGCTATATATATTATATAATAGTCTTAGTAATTAGGTCTATTATAGATATTAATAGTAAATATAAAGCCTATATATAATATAATATAAATAGTCTTTATATTTATATCTATCTAGAAGCTCTTATATCTTATAATATCTATATTAAGGAGTAATTTAGTAATAAGGTTATTAATAAAGTATACTTTAATAGTAATCTTAGTAGTATTATATTTATTATAAAAGAAAATAGGTAGGTTTATATAGGTAAGAGAGATATATCTAGAACTAATCTTAGTAACTAAAATATCTAGTATTTTATAGTATTATAAATATAAATTATAAGCTAAGGTACTATTAATAAGGGTTATTAAATAACCTAAATTAAGGTAGATAGGTAACTTATTATTAGGCTTATAAAGACTTATAGTAGTTAATAAATATCTCTATATTTTATAAGCTTAACTAGGTATATATAAATAATATTATTAGTTTAATTCTATAATTAGCTTATAATCTTTATTAGTCTCTTTATTACTATTTATATTACTATCTTTATTAATAATAATATTAAACGCCTAGATAACTTCTAAGGCTTATTAATAGCTATAATCTAATTCTTATAGGTATAAGTATAGTTTATTATAAGATATAAATAGTAGTTTATAGTACTAATAGGTTATAGCTAGGGATTTAGAAGTAGTTCCCCTTATAAGTATTATACTTATAAAGGCTACTTCCTAAAAATCTAGTTAGTTTTATAGGTTATCTAGATTATCTATATCTTTATTATTATAGGTATTATAAGTATTATATTTATTACTTTTTAGTATCCTATCCCCTTTATTAATATTATATAATATAAATACCTCTAGATTATTAGGGGGGTTCTTAAGATATATAGTATTAAATTTATAATAGTTATATTATTATTAATTATTAGGATGATTTTTATTATTATTATAATAATTAGTAGTATATTAGTTATCTTTTCTTAGATATTAGTTATCTATTTAATAAGGGTTATTAGATTAACTATTATTATTTATATAGGGTTTATCTTCCTATTATTATTATTTATCTCTCTTATATATCTATATTCTTATATACTAATTTATACTTTATTATTAGGGGTATTATTTATTTAGTTAAATAATAAAAGATATAATAGTAGTACTAAGTCTAGGTTTATTAATATCCCTTTATAGAGATAGGTCTAACTAGGTCTATATTAGATATAGCTATTATATTAGCTCTATAATATCTACTACCTTAGTTAGTTAAAATATTCTTTATATCTATAATATAATAGACTAATTATTCTAAATATTAGCCTATATATAGTAATTATCTATTAGTTATCTAATAGCCTTTATTACTAGTATCTTCTATTAGTATTTTAGGGTTATAAACTAGCTAAATTTATACTTAACTAGGTATATCTATAAACCTATATATTTAATATCTATTAGCTTAGAGTTATACTACTTATATACTTCTCTTTATAGGTATAATTAGACCTGGCAGTGACCCTCCATTTGGACCCGCCAAGACACTAAGGAGGGTCTAAAGTCCGGATTCTGGACCCGCCAAGGAAATTATGCATGCATAACCTATCCTAATTAGGAAATAATATGCTTATAAACCATGATTTATATATATTTATGTCAAAATTTAGGTCTTGGCGGGTCGCTGGACCCTCGGAGGGTCCAAGGTCATGGACCACCCGGAGGGTCACTGCCAGGTCTAGGTATAATTATATATTTATCCTAATAATACCTTCTCTTTATAAAGGAATCTAGCTCTTTAATTAATCTAGGAAGATATAGATATTAGAATAGTAAGTTATCCCCTAAATATTATAAATATAATACTCCTAAGTTATATCTAATATAAAGAGCCTAATATCTTTAGCCTTCTATATAATATTTATTAGAAAGGTACTAATACTATTATATCTATTCTTACCTAAGATACTATTATATCTAGGTAGACTAGGTAAGCTTTATAAGGATTAATTATTATTTATTACTATAACTATTATTATAATTTATTAAAGTTATATAATAGAGAAAGTAGATAGCTATAGATTAGATAGAGTAGGGTTAGTAAATAATAGTATAATAGTTTAAGGTTATAAGTATTATACTACTAGCTATAATAGCTAAGTATTTACTATACTTATACCTATTATAATAATATTTAAGAAACTATTACTTAATAGGCTATTATTATTATATATTATAGATCTATATAGTATTACTATAGTAGCTATAATATCTACTAGTTATTATAGGGAGATATAATATTATACTATATTATATAGCTAGTAAGAGTTAGGGGTAGAGTAAGGAAGGTAGACCTTTATAACTAATATTTTACTTAGTATTATATTAATAATATCTTTTACTATTAGGTAAAGGGAGATTATTACTAATAGTTATAGTTAAAGCCCTATAAGCCTTTAAGTAGTCTATTATAATAATATTATATTTATATTATCTTTATATAGGCTATAGCTCTCTTAGAATACCCTTACTAGGTCTTCTATAATCTATATTATTAGCTATTAAATAGTATCCTTAGTAATTAGGAAATTATTATTAAGGACCCCTTATAATAGAGATAATAGATAGTCTTAATTATATTTATAATATCCTATAAAAGATAGCCTTAGACTATTAAAAATAAAGTTATAGTTTATTCTTAGGTAGAGATATACTAAAGCCTTAGCTATAAGTAGTAGTAGGGTTAGTTATAGGGGTAGACCTGGCAGTGACCCTCCGGGTGGTCCATGACCTTGGACCCTCCGAGGGTCCAGCGACCCGCCAAGACCTAAATTTTGACATAAATATATATAAATCATGGTTTATAAGCATATTATTTCCTAATTAGGATAGGTTATGCATGCATAATTTCCTTGGCGGGTCCAGAATCCGGACTNTAGAATCCGGACTTTGGACCCTCCTTAGCGTCTTGGCGGGTCCAAATGGAGGGTCACTGCCAGGTCTATATAGGGGTTCCTAAGCTATTAATATTATCTAAGTAAACTATAGGGTACCTAATCTCTTTATTAAAACTAATAGTTAAGATAGCTATAGGTCTTTAGCTAATAGTAGTTACTTTAATAATATTAGCTCTAAAGAGTTAAGAAAGCTATTAAGCGAAATCCTCTTTAAAAGCTTAATAGCCTACTATATAAAGTTATATACTACTTTCTTTAATATATATCTAGACTCTAAGGCCTAGTTAGCTAGGTAGTAAAGCCCTAATATTCCTATAGGTAGGTATAGTTAGTAGTATTAATTAATAAAGAAATAGATTTATACCTTTAATAAGGGGTTAAAGATATCTAGGTATAGGTTAGACTTAGTTATATAATAGTAATATAATTAATATATAGTTAAAATCAACCTTTATAGTATATAATTAGTTAGTTCCTCCGATATAAGTAATATTAATATAACTAGAGTATATAAGGATAACGTTACTAATTAGTACTACTACTCCCTAAGTCCTAGTTACGTAACTAGCTAGGGGGCCTATCGAATAATAAAAGGCTGTAGGCAAGGAGTATCTATTACTATCGTATATATACGTAGGTTGTCTGTTCGTCGCCGACTTAGATATAAAGTCGTCGAAGATAGATACCAAACCGCGGGGTAGCGTACCGAACGAACGGACGCAGACCACCCCTAACAGGCTAAGGGCGAAGCACCTAAGGCCTATATAATGAAAATTTTTCTCTGACGAGGGTTCCTTCGTCAGAATTCAGACACTGGCCAAGCCAGGACGTGCTACCAGCTGTAAGCGTGGAAACTTAGGGGAAGGTAAAGATGATCCTTATTATACTAGCTACGGGCCGGAGCTACAGGGGTGACGGTCAGGTGACTAGTCACCTGACGGTGACAGGATTACGCTCCTTTGGTTGCAACATATGTAGAGATATGGCCGCATATATCTAGGAAGATGATGTTCTATCCTAAGCCACCATGTCCTCGCTAGTGAGAAGTGAAGGTTATTGGTCTACCCATTTTTGAACCCGTTCTTATTCCAACTCTAAGGTTTAAAGATAAGCCCCTGTACTCCGTACATACTCACGCGTTTTCCACGCGTTCCACGCGTGGATCATCGAGTGAATGACGAACACTCCACAATGTCTTGGTGTCAAGACACGGAGAATCAATTGCATTGCGTGTGTCATTTTTTTTAAACATACAACATACGTATGGCATATATTCTAACCTCCTTTCGGATGAATATTCCCCTGTGTAATATCCCCCTTGTCCTTGAGACTAAGCCGAATCGAGACATTAAGACCGATCTCCGCCACAAAAAAAAAAGAAAAACGACAAAAGGACGGTAGACTGATTGAACTACAACATGGATATAGAGTATATTGCTGATGAATTCTTCTCTTTATATACAATATACTAAAACAAATATGTTAAAAGGAAACATCGAATGCTCTTATCGGATCTCAAGATTGAGTGGAACTGCCACCCACGCCACACCTCCCCCGAACACTTCGATGACGACGCGTGGGGCTGGTGACATTGCAGTTCGCTTCGAGGAGATCCGAGAGCTCTTCTACTTTGTACTCAGTGGATGTTTGATGGGTCATTCCAGCCACTAGGCAATTGCTGACGGGTTACGGAGTTACGGTAGATGTTCTCATCGCTGGTTGGCGCAGACGCGCAATTCTCGAAGGAATTTTGACCCACGGGGAGCTTGGCAGACCATGATATTTCTATGAAAATCCGTCAGCTACCGAATCACCATACGCGTACAAACTCAGTTCCACTGTCCGTGTCGCCAAGCCCGAGTGGTTCCTCCTACCAAGAAGTCTCTCAGACAGTCGGGGAATCGACGTTAAAGCAGGATGTGGAATAAAACCATGTTGTCGCAGCCTCTGCCTCCGATGCAAAAAGCCTCTACTGTCTCTCTGCTCGAATCCTGTGTTTCGTCGGCGATGCGCCAATGTTCTTGCGGACTTCTTCTGGTGTGCTTCGCCTGAGCTCCTGGCTTCGGAATGATGGTCTGCACATCCGCTTTCCCCTCCGATGGCTTGCTCTGATTCTCGCCGCCATTGGAGGCCTCGGTGTATTCTATGTGTTCGCTGTCCCACAACTTCTCAGATTCCGGTTCCGCGCCGGCTTAAGCTGGTATGATCTGGGAGTTCAAGGGTTCGGTCCAGATCGAAACTATATCTCCTTCGATCAAGAGTCACCCATCGTCGAAACCACCCCGCCTAATGCAGAATGCGATTCCCGATATACATTCCTTGCGCCTCGGGGGGATTCAATTGCCCATCCCGGTCCAATGATCCTGAATTCCGCTGGAGAACTTGTGTGGACGAAATGGAACGGGGGTACAACACAAGACTTCAAATTGCAGCGCTATAAAGGTGAAGACTACCTCACTTATTGGCAAGGAGACACCGCCGACGGTTATGGACGAGGGTCATGGTACATGGTAGGTTATATATTGGCCTTGGCTCGTCACAATTAAGGCTCTCTAATTCCCTTTCCCAACGACAGCTTGATTCAACATATACCCAGAAGTACGTGGTGTCCCCAATCGGTATATATGACGGTGACCTGCATGACTTTCAAATCACTTCCAACGATACCGCAATTTTGATGATTTACGACCCTATCCCCATGGATTTGAGCTCTATCGGTGGTCCGGAGCTGGGATGGATGTATGATGGGATGTTCCAGGAAATCAACCTCGAAACCGGAGAACTCCTATTCCAGTGGCGCGTATCTGATTTCTACCACCCGAGTGATAGTTATTATCCGATTGGAGATGCCGGTCAGGGACGGACCTCGGGGTATGACCACTCGCACATCAACAGTGTAGACAAGGATGATCAGGGTCGGTACCTGGTTTCGATGCGCCACCTCCATACTGTTGCATGCATAGATGGAACCACTGGTGATGTCCTCTGGTCACTAGGAGGGAAACGGAACGATTTTACTGATGCTTCGGATGGAGCTGCCACCGACTTCTCATGGCAGCATGACGCTCGCTGGCAAGGACTCAACCGCCTCAGCTTGTTCAACAACGCAGCCTACAATAACGACAACCTCTCCGCGGTGAGTCATGGGATGATTGTTGATCTGGATACGGAAGAACAGCAGGCAAAACTACTGCAATCCTTCCATCATCCGCACGACATAATGGCTGTTTCTCAAGGGAATATTCAAGTACTCGATACAGGGAACGTGCTCGTGGGTTGGGGCCACTCTGCAGCCTTCACCGAGTTCTCCCCAAATGGCGATGTTGTATGCGATGTGCACTTTGGTGCCTCTGCCTTCTTCACATTTGGTCGTGTCGTCTCCTACCGAGTGTTCAAGTTCAACTGGGTTGGTAATCCTCTAACGATCCCTGACACTGCTATCACACCAGAGAGTGTCTTTGTTAGTTGGAACGGTGCCACCGAGGTAGCCGAATGGCGGGTTGAGGCATGGGATGGTGAAGACCTCAGAAATATGACATTCACGGCTGTCGACCAGGTCCCTCGCGAGGGGTTCGAAACTGAAATCCCACTGACCTCCACGGTTGATTCATTCTTCCGCCTGCGTGCAATGACCTCAAACGGAGAGAGTCTCGGTGTGACGGAACTACTCCAGCGACTACCAGCGTCATCAGACGAAGACTCTCCCCATATCAGCCCATGGGCCCTGGGGGCCATTGTGTTTGTGGTGCTTTCCTGTCTCATTTGTGGTGTCTACTTTGCTATTCGCCGTCGAATTCGCCAGGAATTCGGCTCCAGTGGCATTTATCAATTGGTGTCCCATAAAGATGAAAATGAGGGCGATGGTGAACTTGATCGTCTACCATTATAGGACGCCGGCGTCCTATAATGCCCTTTGCATGTACATAGCTTGATCTGCACATATTTAGGAATGAATTACTATTCTTCTTTATAAATGGACTAACCGAAGATCAATTTGTGATTCAGCACGGCCGATTAAATGCCGCTTGACAAACTGGGCTAGATCTCACCTGGGCAGCTCTATACCTCGGTCTATAGTAATTTGAGTAGAACATGGTAAATCTAAGGTGCTTCAAACTGTGGCTACCATAAATCGAACGAAATTTTGCATTGGAGGCTCGTTTGTGAGCAGAATCAGTACATGCTTGACAAATCAAAGGGTCTTTCCAATCAGTGAAACTATATCTATCCCTACAACGTGTTTACTTACCTGACATCATATTTCTACGCTTAAGCCAGCGTCAGAATGAAGATTGCACTTATCCCCATCTTCTTACCTCCTTTTACCTCTATCCTATCCCACAGTATACAACTTGCTCCAAAGAAACGAACGGGTCGTTCTCCCATTGTGTCTCTTTGGCATATTTATACTCACAAGAGTCACATCAGAATTGCGGATATGACTGCGCTTGACAAGTAAGAAAGCGCCATCAGCAACCCGGTCGAAGAGAAACACTACTACGACACCTCAACCAGCCCAACGGACGACTCGAACGACGATCCAAAGAACGAAGTCTCTGGAGCTGCCCTCGCTATGACTGTGCCCGAGGAACTGCCGCGAGACATCAATGGCTGGAAGTGGCATTTGACATCGGTCTACATATTGGCTTCCACCTTCCTATATGCTCTCGATGCGATAGTGATGGCTGATCTTCAGCCTGTCATCGTGTCGGAGCTCGGTGGCATTGAAAAGCTGCCGTGGTTGAGTGTCACATTTCTGTTAAGTGCGACGGTCACCAATCTAGTCTGGGGCTACATGTACGGCCACTTCACTGCCAAGTGGTTTTACATCTTAAAAATTTCTTCATTTCATTCTCGCATCTTTCTGAATCTCGTCACATGGAATAAAACCATATAATTTTAAGATGGAAAAGTGCAATTACCGCCTACTATGATTTAAGTAATTACCTGGGTGATGGGAAGCTTTGGAACACCCTCGGCCTCGTTCTTAGTTCATAGGTAGATAGTGGTCACCGAGTAAGATCATTGGGCAACTTAAAAGGACTAGGTCACTTCGTTTCAATCAGACAGCGGTGTCCTTTTGGTGCCATCAAGAAGAAGGACTGCATTTCCATGTCTTTTTCGCTCATTCCCTCTTTTTCGGATCGTTGAGCATTTGGGAATTCTCGGAAAAATAGGACTGATGCTAAGCGAAGTTCGATGCGGGCCAGGTGCAATCCGATACAGACTGTTGATGGTGTCAGCTGATGAGATTCCCGAGGTTATGAAGCTTGCTTTTGACTTACTGCGCGATCCACCACCAAATGGAATGGAAATATCCTTCATTTCCTTGGTCGGATTCTCCCATCTCTCAGGGTTGAACCTGCATTCTGTTAGTGTTCCTCTTCCTGTAGAGGATATACTTCTTACGTATATGGGTCGGGGAATATTGTAGGGTCCCGGTGCAGACTATAAGACTGAGTCGACACTGTCGCTCCACTTGGGAGAAAGTATCCATTGAAATTGGCCCCTTCCGAAGGCACAGCACGGGGGAGACCAAAAGGAACAGCCGTGTAAAGGCGAAGGGTCTCGGTGATAACCATGTTCAAATAAGGCAGATTCCGAAGGTCATTGTCATGAATCGGTTCAGATAATGTTGCCACCTCGGCGACCAGCTTATCTCGAATTCGGCTGTTTCCACAGACAGCATAAACAAGGTAAGTCAAAGTAACGGCAGTAGTATCACTTCCCGCAACGATGTAACCCTGAGCTTCTTTCTTGATCTCTTCATGAGCAAGGCCGTCTTTCTCAGTGTCAAATAGCTTGGTAAATAGCGTCTTTTTCGGGTTGGAGGGGTTTTCGGTGATCATTTTCTTATATCGGTCGATGGACTGGCTTCCATACATGCCCATTCGCTTCCCAACTGCTATACTGCGCTTGAAGACTGGTAGAGGTAGATATTTTCCTAAGTGGAGCAGGTTGGGGAATGTTGTTCGAATCGGTTGGAAGGTTGAGACCTGTTCCAGATCTAAGGAGTATTGAGTTTTCTGTGTACTATTAGAATTGGCTGTGGAGTTTTGGACTTTTTTATCCATATATCACTTGCCTCGCCAAATTCTAGCATCTGGAACGATTCTCCAAAGCTGAGTTCTCCAATAATGTCGGTGGCCATGAACAGCCACCATTTAAATACGTCGGTGGCGCCACGGGTCTGTGTCTCTTCTGCCATTCTCCAGACTGCCATTTTCACCCTACCAGTAATCAAATCTTCATGCTGATGCAGTGAAGTGTCAGAGATTGGCGATGCTAGTAGACGACGGCGGGTAGAATGGAAATGCCGATCGGTGGTCGAGAAGAGGTTTTCCATGCCATCTGGTAGGAGCGTGCGATACCAAGAGGACTTGAGGAAGCGCGAGTTAGTCTTGTGTATTTCTTTCACAGCATCGACATCGCAAATATCAACCCTATTTGGGCCAGTTCGAACGATGGGACCTTGATATTGCACATGTCAGCACTCTATTCCTAAGGGTCGAAGCCCATTCCATCGGGTTCAAATTGGATCATTAAGGCTCTTACCATATCTCTCATGCAGATCATGAACATAGTATGGAACCTTCCCGGCGAACCAATATCGTATGTAAACAACCTCGGTCCATTTAGAGATTGTCGGACCGGGAATCCGCGCGAGCGGACTAGACAGACGGGTATAAATGAAGTGCTACACGAAAATCAGCCTTGAGAGCGTAAAAGCTCTCCGATAATCAACCATCTTACGAGACACAATACTCCAAGAAAGCAACCTAAAATTGTAGGAAGATGGTTGAGAGACTCCATAGTCGTGATTTGTTGAATATGTCACTTGTGTCTATCTCTTCTCATTGCCAGATCGACATGGTATTTATATTCAGCAACAATGCAATTCGTGGGGATGGCTTCCCTTGTTACACGCACAGTGAGATCACTCCGGTGGTTTGCAGCCCGAAGTCCGACAATTATTGCAGTACAAGGGGCCTTCGGGGCTTGTTTTAACTATCACCGAGGGCAGTGATCGGCATGGGGGATGACCACCTACATACAAAGTGCATACAAAGTAGTTCTCCGCTGCCGGCTTCAAAGTGAATCGCTGATTTTACGGGCAACTATTGGATATATGTAAGATCATCTCTCTTTTCTAAACCGGTATATCTTCTAATTTTAGATACAATACTCTATACGATATAAATGCCATTGCTGTTATACCTGTCATAATATGGAGACGTATTGAAACAGATCCAGTATTTGATATACTTCAATTTACATACGAAGCATGCTCTTGCCAGGTATCAAATTAAATACACTCAGAGAGTATACAAATGGTAGGTAGATTGATACATTTATTAGAGAGATAAAAAGACTGCATACTACATACACTTTGAACACAGTACTTAGAAAGTGAGAGTGAATCTAAATTACTGCCTAGCAATATTAACCAATGAGAGAGTTATGTATCGGTGGTTCCAATAGTCACCCGTAGATTTCCAACCCCACTGCATCGATTTCCAGCCTATCCCAGCACCAATATCATATGAATAACTGAGAAATCTCCACTTGTTGACAGACGCTATCACATATTCTTTAGAAGGGGTTTCCTACATCGAAGATTTTTTTTGGGTACATCAATGGTATTGCAAGCTCTAACAATGTCTACTCAATCGAGCAAAAGTCGTCCATGTAGGGAGTGTGGCTAGAATCAAGCAGGGTTCTTAAAATTGTGAGATCCTACAGTCCGACGCACCCCGTCAAACCCCTGTCAAAAAATCGACCAGCGGTCTGGATATGTGTGTGTGTGTAATCTCCCTTTGGAATGTACGACATGGAGGTAACGTTTCGATTAGATACCATTTCGCTGAATACCCTCAACCTTTTGGTGATTCAGTTACGTGAGAGAGATTTAGTTTTATTTTACAAGACACCACCTAAGTAGACCTGAAGGGCTAATTGTCAATTATTCGAGATGTTCTCTACGCTGCGCTTCGGGTCTCGGTCTCCGTGAAGGGCCGAGAGGGACATGGGTACAAACATTCGCACATCATACATATGTAGCCATGGCCTGGGCTACGGGGCTATGTTCCAGGCTCTCTCGGATATAAGCGCACACCGTGCTAGAAATGTGTCCTCCACAAAGCTAGACTTGAAGACTATAGTAGGACCTATCAAATGTGGCAGGGCCTTCTAGTGAATTCACCCCGCATCTCTAGACACAATCATGCGGCTTGGTCTTCTTGCTTGCCGGTTGGTCAGGCTGCGGAAATTAGGCTTGAATAATCCGCGTGAAGGGATTAGTAAGTTCGTTCCTCCGAGTCTCATTGAGTGCCTTGTGACCCAGATTCTAGCTGATATATTGGAGGTCTTTGATGTTGAGGAGTAATTCACGTCCGTGGCTGTGAAGCTGCAACTGGAGAGAGCTCCGCAAAGCCCACAAAGCCCACAGCCCACAGCCCACAGCCCAACCTAGCCCCCAAATGGGCTGGGCTTTGGGCCCAATTACCACCAAACAATACAAACATTCCGAAAAACGTGACTTTTTTTAATTACCCTACGTTTAGACCCCATTTCTAGCCCTTATGTTAGGGTAATATTTTATTATCAGTTTAATTCATATGTTACGTTTAAAAACACGAGGAAATGCGTGATTTAGATTAAGTTTTAAATTACCGAGGTTCACTTAGAAAGTGGTAGTATAGTGGGACCTCTGAAGTATTGGGCGGAATTTTGTACCTCTATATAAAGGCGGTATGTCGCTTACTCCGTACGGAGTACTCCTAAATGAATCCTAAATATTAAATGTTATATATAGAAAAGTCTGTTTCATAAATTAATCCTTTCTCTACCTTCTTCTATCGCCTATTTAGAAGGGCAAATATCTATCAAAGAATACCACCTAGAAAGACCATCTAGAAAGATATCTGAAAAGACTAAACAGATGTTATAAGGCCGCAAACGCGGCCGACTTTCTTGTATATCTAGTATCAAAACTTCATATTTTACTCTATATTCCAGATTTGAACTCTATACAATCAGCAGAAGGCTAGAATACAGCGATTACATGACGCCGGTTTGTAAGCGCTAAGACCCCATCATAGCCCATAATCCACTGCCATTTGGGCCTTGGGCCCCAATTTATGGGCTTTGCGGAGCGCTAAACCGGAGCTAAGCTGCGAACTTTGTCCCCGGAATTCCCTATGTGAAACGGTACTACCCCAGTCATGGCTGCCACCGACCTTCATGTGTAACTGAGACAAATGTAGAGAAATTCAGACAGCACTGGCCCGCGCAGTTTGAGCCCCATGACAAGCTCGCTTCCCCTGCCAGAGGTCATTACTCGAGCACCCATTCTAGACCCAGCAAACTATTGCAGCACTAGTTGTTATCAACAACCATGAGACGTTAACTCGTAGAAAACGTAATAGGTAAAGTACGCCCGCTGCTGTGGGTGACTTGGTTTATGGCCCGGGCAAGGTTCACTTTGGCAGCTATGCTTGCGAGGCTACCGCGCTCACGCAGAAGACATAATCTGGTGACGACTACATTGACATTGGCACCGTGCCTGTGGTAACATGTGTATACAAATTCGAGCAGTTGACGCGCCTGCACCGGGGTGTGATCGAGCATGACGCAAAGCTATGCTTGCAGCTTATGCAAGCTGTGGATTTTTACTACCGTGCTGGTTTAATTAGCCCCATCCGCCCTGTCGTCATCTCGAAAATCTCTCAGCTGCATTAGACACCTGTCAGCTTCTCCAATGGCACGTACATCAGTAAGCTGGTAGTGAGGTTCCAAGATCACGACTCACTCGTGCGGATAGTGCCAGCAGCACCAACAGTCACCTTTGACCCGGAGGCATGATATGCCATTGTTGATGGGTTGAGAGGGTCGGGTCAGTCTCGTGCTGTTGTTAAGCAACTTCAGCGTCGTGGGAGTACTTTATATCTTGTTACAGCGATCATCTGGAACACGGTAGAGACGATAGTTCTGATGGACGCGCCGGCGTTCAATGCAAGTCAGGCTATGTCAGAGCACGGCGTTGACAGTTTGATTGCAACGGAATTTCCCGCTTAGTTTCACTCCGCTCTTGGATTCAAGACTGGTTTGGTGGGTCCTTTGAACTCGTTTATGAGCATCGGCACTCTGGCGGCAAAGGTGGTTGGCGATACAATAGCGGACGGGAGAATTGAGTAAGCTTGATTTTGAGTGATTAAAAGTTAGCCTCGGGTTCATCCATGAAGGCCTAGCAAGCGCTTTGTATAATGTGCAGTTCGAAACACTTCTGCTGATTTGGGATTGAAAATGAACAACTTCCCAGCTTCTTTAGACGATGCCGGAGGATTCGACACATGGGGACCTGAGACAGAGGAGTGTTACGCCTCGACGGCGTTTCCCCCATGGCTAGCACCGACGCAGCCCGACAACTCAACTCAACTGGCCCTTTGATGACATGTGGTCACGACATTAAGATGAGCAGTACATGGGTGGAAGAGCGCAAAGAAGAAAATGAGAAAAAAAAAAACGAAAAATGCATGAAAATAAATACAAACATGCATGTGAAATGTATAGGGTATCCGTATATTTTCCTGATAGAAGTCACAAGGAACGCCGAAAGAAAAACCCACAGGCCCGTTTCGTATACCGGGGCCTGTATATGCAAATACATGAACACATACCACATAGACAGAAGAAAATCATCAAATACATCACGATGGTTCAAGAGATGTGTCTTCAGGGGCAAAAAGGATTGCCGTCGTATAGTTTTGTGTGTGTACCTTCCCTCGGGAATGAGGATAGGTCAAATTTCATCAAATGAGGGAGAATAGAGGCGTAGAATGAGGGGTAGGTAGGGCGCAAGAGTATGACAGGAAAGTGTGAGAATGGAGACGGAACACCCGCGCATGCAAGAATGGCTGTCTTGGGTTGTCAACGATCAAATATTTGTTACTTGCTGTCGAACCATCCACCGTTCTCCCATTCCCTGTCAGGGGTGTATGTGGCTGCTTGTCGGGCAGACAGATCGCAGAGACCGCTCAATAGAACGTTCAAACGAGCAAAATTGATAGGTTTCATAACCCAGCCATCAAATCCGGTATCGACGTAGCTGTCGCGGTCCTTTTCAACTAAAGATGCGGAGACTGCAAAGATAGGTACTCGATTATTGTGTATAGCTTTTTCGGATAGCGCTTCCTTGGGTGTCTTGGATTCAAATTCGCGAATCGCGCGGGTGGCTTTCATTCCATCCAAGATCGGCATCTAGGGAAGATTAGTGAGGGTGGAGATGATCGGAGGAGCGTTTTCAACATACCTGAATATCCATCAACACCACATCAAAAGACTTGGTGGAAGAGGCAAAAGCAATTGTGCAGGCTTCCCCATTGCTGGTCAACTCAACGGTGTGGCCAAGTTTAGTCAACCGCTTTTGTATAATCTTGCTGTTGATTGGATCGTCCTCGGCGACAAGAACATTGAGTGGGTCGTAGTCTGTTGTTGAAGGTACGCTGGTTGGTGGGGCAGAGGATGTTGGCCCAGAGGACGGAGCTTGTGATGTTTCTGCGACTGACGAAACTCTTGGGAAATATGAGCTATCTTCTTTCGGAGGCTCGATCTGTGGTGACCTGAGACTGGTGAAATGTTGTGACATTCGCAGAGCACCCATTGGTACTCCCGAGTCCGTGATATTCTCCAGACCTGGGGGAGGGGGTGTGATAAGTGGCTGTAGCGTGAGCGGTGGGGTATGCGTGACAGAAGACAAAGTAGACTTCGGATCCTGCATGGCCAATGATCGCTTTACGGCAGATGGTGATACAAGAGGATGCGCATGATTGCTGCTGGCGCTGGCAGGACTCGACGAAGAGTTGAGCCGTCTCAGATCTAAATCCTGACTAGTGCTCCGTTTAAGGGGGGGTTCTTGCATGGCACTGATGAGTCGATCGGCGTGACTTTTCCCACTACGCCCACTGTGTCCACTGCGGGAACTGGCACCACTGCGAAGGCTTTCGGAACTTCGTCGTCTGGCATCACGAGACTCATGTCCACCGGAAACTAGTGTAAACTCCTTGTCTGAAAACATAGGTGTCGCAGGAATGACAACACTCGGAGGAGAAATTCCATCCGCATCTCCGTCACAGGTTGTCCCCTCTGGCAATCGGAAGTGCAATGTAATCTTGAAACGACTGCCCTTCCCTTCTTCAGATCTGACAGCGAGCTGACCATGCATGTTATGGACGATCCTTGCTGCAAGAGCAAGACCAAGACCCAACACACGTTTTTGCGGTGGGCTCTGCGTGTTGTCTTCTTCTTCTTCTTCGGGGTAGTAAGTATCATCGGTCGACACTTGTTCGAGTTCGTGAAAGAGCCTCTCCAATTTATCGTGCGACATACCCACCCCTGTATCAACAACCATCATCTCCACTCCTACATGGCCCGGAATCGTTTGACTGGCAGATCGCCACATTTCTGTCGTGACCGCACCGGAGTCGGTGTGTTGAATGGCATTTGAGATCACGTTCGAAAGAACTTGCCGCACACGACGCTGGTCACCAAGAACTGATTCTGGAATGTCCGGATGTACTGAAACAGTGTATGAGATGTTTTTCCGCTTGGCATCGCCATACAGCATATCAGCCGCTTCTCTAAAGGTTGACTCGAGGTCAAAGGTCTCGTCCTTAATGAGGTCCTGGCCCTGCTCGGTATTTGTCAAGTCAAGGAGATCGTTGATCACATAGATAAGTGACTTAGAAGCCGAATGGGATTTGGTCAGACTCTCTCTGGTTTCATCATCCAGAGCACCCTCAAGTGCAATCTCCAAGTAGTTAACGATGGCGTTCAAAGGGGTCCGAACTTCATGTGCAGAGTTTGCCAGAAGGAGTCGAGTGAGTTGCGAGGTCTGCATAGCAGCCTCTTTCTGCCTCCAAACTTTAATAAATTTACCGTAAACCACTGTTCAAGGTATGTTAGCTTTCAGACAATCAAGACAAGATATTCAGGTTCCAAGGGGAGAACTTACAGCACAAGACCGCCGCCGTCTCCACATCCGTCTCTGTCCACTCTCTACTTTGCGATAAAACTGTCTCCCGCCACGCTGTGAAACTTTCGCGAGGTTCTAGATATCCTGCAGTCTGCTTTCGCTTTTCAATTTCGTAAGGATTACCAGCCCATTTGATCTCGGTGAGTTGTCCACGGCGGAAGAATGCGATGAAGTCACTGCCTCCAGTAGAGAGCGGGACATATAGTAGACCAGAGATTGCCTTCAATCCTGGAGCGTAATGCAAATCAGGGAAATCCTTGACGATGTCGTGCGAGGCAAGCACTGAATCCAGATGCCTTACGCGAAGGAACTCTAGCAATGCAAGTACCTCTTGGGAGTTGTTGTTGTCACCAAGAATTTTAGTTTCATCGCGAATCGACAACACACCGTAATCTGCATCAAACAGTTGTAGCAGATCATCCGATGATGCAATGATGTAGCCTGATGGGTTGGCCTCGGTTGGAACAGTGTTGATCAGTTTGCGGGCCTGAAGGCGAGAGGCATATGAAAGCCGCTCTATGTTTCGAGATACAGTGTCGCCAAGGAGCCGGCACATTTTGCGTATTGGGAATGACACGCGCATACCAGCGGTTCCGTAGCTATGGCAGGAGATCAATCCCCATAGATCATTGAAAGCGTTGACGCTTATTGACATCGAGGACCGGACTTTCATGTGTGCTAGATATTTTACGTGAATTGGGGACATAGCACGAAGGTAGGCGTGAGTCATGTCTAACGGGGAATCGAGATCCTCCAAAGTCCGGCACACAAGTCGAGAAGTGAGTTGATCGCGATCGTATAGGAGCCGGACCTTGTTGATTTTGTATAGTTCACGGGCTTGGGCGGGGATATCGGATGCAGGGAAATGAAGACCCCTGTAGAGATCAATAGTAGTGTTAGGATCAACTAATTCGGCAACAACCATGCCGTTCCAGCTACTGTCGAACTGATAGATCAAGACCCGGTGAAAGCCGGTCAGCTCCTTGACCAATCCCGCAGTTGTGTTGAGCAGCTGATCTAGATCACTCGTCCGCCCCAACTGCTCCTGTATCTGAGTTAAGATACTAAAAGCTTCCATCGAGGATGCCTCGCCCTTCCTACGACGGGCATTTCTAAGAACGCGGAGAGGCTGGCTGATATTGATTGTACTCGCAGCGAGTTGATCTGGTGTTGGAACAATACCTAGCGTGTCTGTGGGAACTGCTGGAGTGGCAAGGCCATCAACATTCAACGGGTTCACATCGTCATCCTCACGCTCGAACTCGCAGATAATCAAATCCTTTTGCGTCTGAGAGACATGAGTGGCGCACCAGAATCTGCAGCGCTTCCCATCAGCTGTACGGATGGACATATTGAAGACCTCTGGTCCGTCGACTGATGGGTCGTGTGCATCATCACGAACAAAGTCAACATGATCCAGCAGTGCGTCCGCCTGGTCCTCACTCAAGATATCACAGAAGCTTTTCAACTCGAACAGTTGCTTCGGCGAATAACCCAAGAAGTCGGCTGAGTTCTCGCTCACAATGCGAACTACGAGCTGATTTGGCGACTCTTCGCGAAGGGCAATCATTAAACCAAAACTCTGAATTGCCCCGGGGATGCGAATAGGCTCGTCCTCGCAGTATTGAAATGCTTCTCCGTCTCGTCCTGTGATAACGGCATGGCCGCCATCCGTCATGAAATGTTTGAAGCGGGCAGTAACATGGGCATCGTCTTCAGCACTCCTGCGCTGGGTATGGGAGGATAGAGACGCGGTGGAGCCGGTTCTAGACTGGTTCTCGCTTCTGGCAGGTTTAGCGTAAAGTTCGGGGTGTTGAACGACCTTCGATGCCAACGAATGTGTCGCAAGTTCAGTTTTGTCATCTATCGCATGGGTCGTATGGCGTGGAATGTCGGTGGGGATGGTAGGTTCGGCTTGTTCGGGGTCGCGGGGATGTAGGTGGTTGGAAGAAACCTGCGAGTGCAGTTGATTCCACGTCCGTTCGTCGATGAATGAATACTGTCGTGCCCCTTCTCGGGTTGGCGATATCGTGTCCCGAGAGTGTACTGAGCCCGTATACTGGGGGGTAACGGTGGGATCGACCGAAACAACCGACCTAATAGGAAACACACGGTCGGCGGGGTCAAACCCAGTGCTCGGTGGCTGGTGAACCTCTGCGATCGACTGCGATCGATCCCTGGACTCTAGCTGTCCCTGTCCGATCTCTGAGGGCTCTATCCGTTTTGGAGAGGTAACACTCTCCGACCTTTTGCGCGGGGACCACAGGCCGGTGCCCTTGGGATGTGGGGACGTCATCTCCACTGTTTAGATTGTCGGAATGAGCGTAGCGCGCGCCTCAACGGCGGCTTAACAGCGAGCTACTTATCTCGAATTCGAATAGGAGAGCGAAGTGACCCCACGGTGAGATGGTTGGGGGTTGTCAGGTTATACAACATACGGAGGGAGAAAAGAATCTAGATTGTTGAAATCAAGAGAGAAGTGAGGAACAAAATGAGTCTAGTTAGGAAGGCGGTATATCGTTGGTGGGACCTGAGAGAAATCTGGAGCGACCTATAACAATCACGGAAACTTGGAAGATTTTCAAGATTTTGGCCTGGATTGCATATGAAATACTCCTGAAAAAAGGAGGGGAAAAATGAAAGACAAAAAAAAAAACTCCGATAGGGGGAATCGAACCCCCGGCTGCCGTGTGAGAGACGGCGATGTTAGCCACTACACCATATCGGAAGGGGATAGCGAATTACGCTGTGTAGTTTAGTTGGTCCAGTTGGGGTTTAGCGCTCTTTGTCCTTATGCGTCACCGCGCGTGGTTCTATATAATCCCTCCCATCGCCGCTACTACTATCTATGCTGCCTTCCTTCGTCGGCTCTGTCGATAGCGCCTAGAATAAAACAGCTTTTTCTCACCCTATACTATTCCGGGATTCTTATGCCTATATAGCGGGGCTATAAACTACCTATAGGCTAATACTGTGCGAGAACCCTACGTAGACCTGGCAGTGACCCGCGGGTAGTCTTCCGCACGACCCAGTAATGGGTCTGGTTCGGACTGGGTAGCCCAGTACTGGGTCTGGGGCCCCAAATTGGGTTACAAACTAAGCAAACACGCTAATTATGTGTATAATTCTGCTGATTTAGCTGGTTTGTGACTGCCAAGACCCCATTTTATGTAGAAACTGGGTCGAACTGGGCCTGTACTGGTTTTCTGGGGCCCCAGTCACTGGGTCTGGGTTGGGTTCTGGGTCGAGACCTTCGACCCAAAATGGGTTTTGCGGAAGACTGTCTCTGTCACACTCTAAATACCTCTGATTACTTCGCCTTGCTTTATAGAGAGATAGAGCAAGATACTCGGAGCCTAGATATTATATATAGATATCATCTTCAGACATGAAGCCGCGCGGCTAAAAAGGTCTTTACTAAGCGCGCCTTATTGCTAGAGGAGAACCGAATCCTTTTTAAGTAGAATAATGAAAAGACCTCCCGGTAAGCTAGTGGCCAGACGGTTATAGGACTTATAAAAGTGATAAGCTACGACGATATTGTTAAGGCGCAGAAGAAATGTGAAATGGCGGTGGTAAAACACGATTCTACCCACAAAAAGAGATCGAAAGCCGAGGATAAGCTGCTTCGAGATCGGAGGAAAAGCGTAGGGCTAAGCAGGAGATTCGGGCATGGAATATAAGAGAGTATTATTTAGTTTCTCAAATTTAAGTATACAAGCTATAGATATATAGATTTCTCATCAGTGAAAGTAATTACTGTAGGTTGTTCCACAAAAGTTGCCTTGATTAGGCTGTTTATGAATATATTTTGTAGGGTTCGGTTGGGCAGCGTAGCGTTCCCGCCTTCTATTGAACCTAGGGATACTATGTAATGGCTATCTGACTGCTGATTGCCTATTCTGTGGACTGATCCATATAATGCTCTGTTGGTCGGCTCTATCATGAGATTAGCGTATTCAGCAATCGCGCTGTAATGCGGCAGAGCCAGCGGATAATTTAGATAGCCGACAAAGAATTCGAGTCGTTAAGACCGATCAGAAAATTCCTCCTTTCTGCCTTATACTTGATTGAAAACCGGGGTCACCAAACTGAAAGCCACTGCGAAAGTAGGATTCGTTCTATCGAGGTCTTGTATGGTGTTAGAACAGGTATTACATTTGTCGTCTGGCTCTGCTCTAGCAGTCAGCCATACAGATGTCGGCCTATATGCCGCCCCTCCTACCGCCTACCCCTACCTTGCAATCAGGCGGGCAAAAGCGCTCATACAGTGTGTGATGGATCGCACTGCATCGCATCACATCACATTGCCACGTTGTGTCCCCACAGTCGCTGATCACTCGTTCCCGCAAGGTAGCTCTTCGAGTCTACAACATAGGTGATATTACCCGATTCCCTAACAAGCGGAAAGCACGGACCGCTTTGCAGCTGTAGGTGACGCATTATTCCTGCACTACCAGAGACTCCGCTTTAGCACCTCTCGACTGCTCGCCGGGCGCGTGATGCGCCCCGCACGCCTCGTACAAATACGTCCCACAAGCCATCAGCTGGTTTGACTACATCTATGTTGCCAAACACTCATTTTTTACTCCACGTGATGAGTTTTTCAAGAGGTAACCAAGTTAGCTGTTTAACTTGGTTCAAGTTGGGAATTATGTTAGCTTTGCGATATGATATCCACAAATGCAGCCAAGGTGCCGTCTTAGCTCCGCTTCGTTGGCTTTTGGGGCTGAGACTGGATCCCTGAAAGTTGGGCGTTGAAAGTTGAAACACGAACCCAGCAGGGGGATATTATAATAGATGAGGAAAATGATTCTTAAAGTTGTTATGCAGCATAGGGCTGAATCTATGTATACATAAGAGCGACCGCCGTTGGGTGCTGGTCTTGCCCTCAATTCCCTTTCTCCCATCAGCCGTAACAGCAGGAGAAATTTGGCCCCCAAGCCTGTCTCTGCGCTAACAACGCATCTAGCAGTGCGCAGCAGGTCTGATCTCTTTCCCTAGAATCCTGCACTGAACCCGCCAATCAAAGACACGCAAAATTCGCTGGCCTCGGCCACGCCTGCAGTAGCTCCAACGCCAGTCCGAGGCAGCCAAGCTCTCAGCCTCAGTCAGCTCTACCTAGCAACAATCATCCTACTGTTAAGAACTCCCCACAGCGTTGGGCCTGCTGAGTTTTCTTCGAAATGCAGGGGTCCTGGCTCGGTGAAACGCTCCTGACCCGCAGTTTTCAGGTTTCTTCCATTCTCCATTCCTAGGTTCTTTTTTTCTCGCAGGCAATAGTCTTTATTAAGATAAAACACAACTGTAATCATAATGTCGAACTCGAGCTCGAATCACTTCACCTGCCCGTCAGGCGGCACCTGGTACGTGTGCCCGAACGCGCCGTACTACCTCGGCTGCTGCTCCTCGGACCCATGCACAAACGTCGACGCAAACAGCACCTCGCCATGCCCCGACGTCTATCCCGCCTCCTTTAACACCTCCATCTACGACGATATCCTGCCCAACTCGTGCATCGGCTCCGCGAACGCGAACTGGTATTCCTGCAACTTCACGGACCCACCCTTCCTCGGCTGCTGCTCGAGCAATGCTTGCACAAAAGGGTGTCCGGCCGAAGACTTACTTGCCGCTGCGTGGAGCTCGTCCAGTCGGGGTCAATTTGCGCTTTTCCAGGACGAGGGCACAGGCGATGACGATGATGAGGGTAGTAGCGGAGAGGGTGGGTTATCCGGCGGCGCGATCGCGGGAATCGTGGTTGGGGCTGTTGCGGCGCTGGTGATTGTTGGAGCGCTCGTCTGGTTCTTCATGCGGAGAAGGAACAAGAAAGCTGCTGCGATGAGTGGACACGGGCACACGCCGTTTGTTGTCGAGGGCGAGAATCACAGGATGTATCCATCCCCGGGGTCGCAGTACCATAGTATGTACCAGTTTCCTTCCGGATTGGATCTATCCAAGTCCATTGGCTGATATTTATTGCGTTTGCTTAGACTCGCAATTCTCCAGCCCTGCCGGCACGACAACAGGAGCAGGAAAGGACCCGAAATACATGTCAACTTCCTCAGCAGGCATCAGCCTGCCCTCGCTCTCTCCCGGACTACCCTCAGAAAGCGGACGGCCGATTTCAGAAATCTACTCAAATAGTACCGTGAGCGAGGATATGTCGCAGCATAAATGGGCGCCGGGCCAGAGCTACGGGCTCGGTGTGCATGGAGCACAAAAGCCAGAGCCGATACAGGAGTTGGACAGCAATGTGACCGAGGTGCATGAGCTGGACGGACTCGAAAGAAATCGGCCGTGATGAGGCCTCGACCGTGGGGGGTTGGATAGATTGTGCATGGATAGAACTTGTGAGTTAGCAATTTGTATGTCCGTGTTATATCTAATTCAAAAGTCACATTCGCATGGCTTGAACAAACCCGGAAACTACACCTTGTTCACAAAAACAGTCGCAGGGTCACTCTCTCTACTAGTAACCTCCCATAGGGGATGATAATCAAATGGGGGTCCTGCAGTATGTACAGCATGGATGGATGGATAGATGGAGGGATGATTTCATTTACGCTGACCCCTCGCGAGTCGGTTTACCCAACTAGACCAAAAACGAGTCCGTTCTCAGCCTAGTGAATGAGGTTCATAATCAACTTCGTGAACGATATGCAGCCTACCACTATTGTGTTGTAAATACATGATACATGATTTTTGATCTACTTTTCTTTTTGCTTAGTACCAAATTTCCACGGTGAACTTTAAGCCTCACTGGCGAAGGCCTGTGATTGTCTCCACTTTAACCTGTGAAAAGGCTGGGGTAACTCCACTACCCCAGGTTGATGCGTCTCCTCACGGAGACATGATGGTACCAAATATGGGGGCCAATGGGCAACTAGTAACGGGCTCTAGTGGACTGCAGCCTATCGATATCATGGAGCTCAATTTTAAAGGTTTATCTAGTTTATTACTAGTAGACTGCGACATTGCTAGTCTATGGGCACCTCCTAGGGTCATTTTGACCATATAGTGTAGTAGTCGAAAATTTGTTGGTGAACAAATTAAAGAGAGAAACGACGATGATCAGATTAGTACATTCCATACTCCCCTTCTAATTCTGTTCGCTGTTAACGAATATACCTTTCAGCACAACAAGCCTTCCTCTCTACCAAAGTAGGGTCATCGGTGCCTGACTCCAAAATCTTAAACGAAGCGTTTTCGGAAGAATGACCGCTAACACCTTTGAGTTGGTGTTTGCAAGCTGGTTTGCCAGCAGGGACTATCCAAACAGCCGCAGCAGGTTTACTGCTTTGCACGCCAGTTTTTGTTCTCCGGACTCGAGGATCTGGCTTTACAGCGCCTGACACAGCTTCTTCTCAAATGCGATACACCAACGGATCCATTCTTCCTGGGTCTTGCGCCCACCATTTCATCCGTCAAAATGGCACGAAAAACTCACCCGAGCAAGAAGATACATCTTTGATTTTGATTGGATCAGGGGCAGCCTTTTTGGACTGTCCGCGGCCCCCTCAATATTGTGCGAGCAAATGGGCCATGCGCGGGATCATGCATTCATTGAGAAGAACTGCTTTCTTCTATGGTAGTCGGGTCAACGTCATCTCCCCATGGTAAGCACGGCCGCTTTATTCTGAGAAGTACAATTGCTGATCAAGTCACAAGGTATGTGAACACAAACATTCTGTCGGATGAGGCGTTCAAGCATGTTTCCAGCGTTGGGGTAGAGTTTGCACAGGCAGAAGACGCAACGCAGTACCTGCTGAGAATCCTCAGCGTCAGGAGTGTTAATGGGCATTCCTTCTTTGTCTCAGGAAGGAAATGGGAATCCAGCGGATACATGGATCTAGATCTGGAAGACTACACGAGTAATGCGTTGATTCGCGAGATCCAAGAGGACCAAATCAAATCAGCCCCTGTTGAGCTTGGATTATTGGTGTAAACAGCAACAAATTTGAGTTAAAGCGATGCCACCGCGGGAACAAGCTGGTTTTTTTATTTGGTCTCTTTTGGTGTTATGCATTCGCATAGTGTCAACGTCTTTTGTTCTCATGGCAGTGGCACGTCATGTCCAGGCTGTAATGTGGGACACGACATATCCGGAAACCCCATATACCCATTGAGTATGTCATCCGTGCTTATGTTCCAGAGGAAGTCCGGCCATAAGGCAGTATCATCTACCTGTGGTACTTGTGTGGCGCCATAACTTTCACCCATCAGGGGGACATCCTGCGAGGTTGCGCTGTTGGCCAAAGTAGACGGTCCGAGGCCGCCATCGGGTAATCCTGTAGGTATTTGGGTCGTATCTTCAGAGGGCACCAGGTGATACTTTTGCTCGAACCATTCAAGAATATGCCACAGCCATGCCTCGTAGAAGTATTTGGAGTGCTGTTTCCCATCTACAGTCACTCTGTCCTTGCTGAGCCATTGGATCCGTTGCAACGCGGCCCGCAGAACATGCGGCATATTCAAAGCCGAGCATAGGGCACGAACATGCGGACTGCGTGGGGCGTATTTTGCCCCCGTGACGGCCAGTTTGCAGCCTAGAACCAAGTTAAAGCCTATTTGCAGCCATTGCGTATGGCTGATCAGTCGATAAGTATCCGGAGCAAATTTGAAAATGTAATCAAAGAATCTTTTTGCTTCAGTCATGCCGCGATTGAGAAATTCAACCTGGAAGGGTGATAAGTCTAACGGTTGGTGGCCACTTTGGAGATGTGGTGGGAGCCCTGAGTCTGCATGGGAGCGAGGCGCGGACGAAGCCGAATAGTTGGCTGTTTCATGTTTATCAAATAAGCAAGCCTGGCATAGAAACAATTGTAGAGTGTGTAGGTGAAATTGTAGTAGGGCTATGTTGTGGACGTTGAGTTAGTATTAGTTCTAATCTAATCAATCAAACTCACAAGCGGTGTCACTTACAATTGTCCGAAAACTTTGCCAGCAAGGTCGTTCTGTACTCATTGATTTCGGTTTGGAATGCATGCATATCAACCTCTCGTACTGGATTCGCAGTAGTGACCACAGCATCATCGATCCGTTCAAAGATTTGTTGTAATTTTACTAGTTGTATTAAGCAGCGATCACTGGCAGTCTCAGCATTTGATAGTAATTCAAGTGCATGCTTTTCAACATATGACAGCCGAGTCATCATGCGATCCTTTTGCAATATTGTCGAGCGACTGCACACACCCATACTCAGTCAGTAATATTAGGGAGATATGGGCATTGTTACTGACCATGAGGATAGCACGTAACATCCAATCAGAGCTCGTCTTCTCTCGTTCACCGAATGTCTACTACTGTTTTCATCTGAAGAGACCTTGCTCATAGCCATCCGTGAATAGAATGATTGGGTTTCCGACAACCGGTCAAGCCGCAAATCACCGACTATACTCCAAGCAAGATGAAGGTAGCTGGAAAATCTTTCATGCTGAGACTGATGTTGCAACCTGGGATATTGAGGCTTTGAGTCAGTAGTGCCGTCTTCAATAAAACCACTTTAAATTAGACTCACCATGCCAAAACCACAAGGAGTCCCAGCAATACGTCCATGGATGGATTATAGGCGAAGATCATCTGATCAGCAACTGCTGTTTGGAATGTTTCTTCCAATATCTGCTGAGCGGCTGCATTTTTGTATGATGAGACCTTGAGGATAGCCAGCAAGAGAAGCGGGTTCTCCGCTCGCAGCTGAGCAAGCGTCACTTCCGGTGCGATAAAGATATATGGAAAACATGGCATCAAGGTTTCCCGAAAAGATTCAAGAAGACTGACGGCATCATCAAATCTCACAATCCCGCGATCAATAACATCTCGGGGTTTATCTGGGATGGAATGAAGTTCCGGGTCAGACAGGGCTAAAGGAACATCAGGCTGGTGTTTAGTGTGCTGGCTATTAACGACTCGCGCTAAGAGCTGATCCACTTTGGCTTCGAGAGCCTCGACTCGTCTTATTTTTTAAGCTTGCGTCAGCATATTTACTGTCACGAATCAGATGGAATTTGGGAGCCTTACGTCCCCTTCTTAGTGGGGTTGTAACGAGGTCGAGCAGCCCGAAAAAAGCACTCTTTATCAAGGCGGCGACATCTAATACCTTATATTAGAATATGGTTATAGTTGAGTATAAAAATGATGATCGAGTTTCACTACTTACCGATCACAGATAGAGGAATCCGAAGTTCGGATACATCGGATTTTGCCACGAGCACAGTTTTGACACGTTTTGATGTGTCCCGACGTAGACGCCATGTTCCAAATTGAGTATAGTCAATCTGTTCTGGTGAAAGGTACATCAGGACAAGGAAATGGGCGAGTTGAAGAGGATAAGGACAAGGACACGGACAAGGACAAGGACATGGTCGAAGTGCAAAAGTCTTGGCATCGGTGACCCGCCAGGCAACGGCTTAACTTGGGATCCACTATATCGTATCAATCTTCATGGCAGCGTTGATTATTGGTTTGACTATAAATTCGAAGGATTTGGGAGTGAGATTACCTCAAGTTGAAGTTTTGAAAATACCCACACAGCCTCATAATGATTATTGATTGTGGATAGGCAGCGTCAAACATCTTTGGGTCTACATATAAATAGTGACGAATCTATCATGGATTTGCTAATATCAATTCAATCGCAGCACTCATTGTCTTCAAACTTCATTTTAGCCTACTTAATCTTCCAAGGTTCTTTACTATACATAGTCATGTCCAATCCGGATGATTGCACTTTGCAAACATGTCCGTTAAGTGATGCTTACATCCAGTATCAGCCTAACATGGCTGGAAACATCTTTTATCTCGCTCTTTTCGCCATCTTACTCATTGGACAGATCGGTACGGGTATCGTATTTCGATCTTGGAGTTTCATGGTGCCAATGGTTGCGGGCCTTATATTGGAGATCATAGGATATTTGGGCCGAATTCTCTTACATGATAACCCATTTAGCTTCAATGCTTTCTTGATGTAAGTTACAGAGCCTACCACATGATTGAATATATGCTGACCGAGGCGTGATACATTAGGTACTTGATATGTCTCACCATTGCCCCGGCATTCTTCACAGCTGGAATCTATCTATGCCTCGGTCGTATTATTACTGTTTACGGCGAAGAGTTCTCACGCTTGAAGCCAAGAACCTACAGCTACTTGTTCGTGACTTGCGATTTGATTTCCCTGATCTTGCAAGCGGCCGGTGGAGCCATTACTTCAATTGCCGATGAACAGTCACTTCGCGATACTGGTGTCAACATCATGATCGCTGGACTGGTCTTTCAAGTTGCATCGCTGGTAGTGTTCTCTATTCTAGCGATTGAGTATGGAGCCCGGATTTTACGAGCAAGACGCCTGCATTCCCATACTCAGGAACGGCCAGCAAGCTGGATGAGGAGATCGTTTTTGCTTGGTATGTATATCACCTCGATCTTTTCTATGGGCATTCCACTGACTCGAGTTTGATTATCAGGTTTGACATCTGCCGTTCTAACTATATTGATTCGATCTTCATTCCGAGTGGCCGAGCTCCAGGGTGGATTTCACAGTAAATTGGCCAACGATGAGATAGCCTTGATGATCCTCGAAGGCGCTATGATTTCAATTGCGTGTATTTGCTTGACTGGTCTACATCCAGCTCTGCTTGTGGGTAAAAATTGGAGAACGCCTCAGGCAATTTCACAAGACATGAAAATGGAGGATAAATAAACCACAAGAAGAATGGCGGATCAAAGCTGGTTATGAACCTGTGAGTTTGGCGGCTTTTAAGCCCCTAATGTGAATTATGATGCGCACGAGAATGCTTATTGGATATTAACTGAAACCATGGAGGAGCTATTATAAGGCTCTGTACAGCAGTGACTGATGGGATTTAGATTTAGATTATTTGGCTTATAGATAAGTATATGACGCACTTGTATCATTTGAATTCTGCTTTCAAAGACAGGCAATTTTCTCAGAGGATTCCTAGATCAGGTCAAAGTTAAATATCGCCGTAAGTTAACGTCAACCGTGGACAAAGTCATGTTTCCTATTCAACACAGCCATATAAACACGGGACAAGATCATTCCCGATAATCTCTCAATAGGCATAAAGAACATCACCAGCACTAGGCAGAGCACCCCTGCTGATCTTCTTGTTTGTATTCTGCAGCCACCACCTCAAAGCCCAACCACTCCCAATAGTTGCAATGCCAAATGCCGTGTTCGCCGACATTCCAGTCAAGTAACGAGGGCCATCAGTTTTTGGGTAGAGGTAAGCCGTATAGATATAAGATGCGTTAGCCACAACGTTAATAAAGCTAATAGAAGCGGCTTTCTTCTCTGGCGTCTGGCCTAGTGTGGCAGAGACCCAGCCCAAAATGACCGAATTGACAGCAGATACACCACTGGCAAAGAGGAAACAAGCCACATATCTTGCGCCCTTATTTAGTGTCACGCAGGATATGATAAATCCTACAACAGCGACACTATCATCGAGGGTGCAGTTACATTTGGTATTGCAGGTCTCGGCATATTCATGCTGCCCGATCACCCACTAACAACACGATGGTTGACTCCGGAAGAGCGCCAACTTGCCCACGACCGGATTCAAAGGGACACGGTCAGCTTAGATACCGCCGGGAAGTTCCTTTACTGCCCTGCTAGTACTGAAGACGAAAACAGACGCGCGCCATCTTAGGTATTTATCAATAGGGTCCTATAGCTGGATTAAAACGAAGAAGGCCGTAAGGACACAGTCTCGACTCTAATTTATCCTGAGGCTAGCAGGAAGCTGAAAATATATGGTACAAAGAAATCAAATCCGAATTTGCAATTCGTTATGGTCTCTCTTCCAGTTGGGCTCCAGAATGCCGTCTTCCAAGGGCTTGTTCAATATCCACACTGGTTGTTCGTACGTGCTCGTATCGTCCATGGGAGAGCTCCAGTGGCCTCACGCTCATCCCTCGCACTGAGTCCATGCTCTTTTTACTGGAAGACGCAGTTTTGGACAATGTCAAGAGGGAGATGCCCGTGAAATTGAGCAGAAATCCACATATCATCGAGATAATACTCGTCCAGTTACTAGTGTTCAGCCCTTGGTAAAATATAATGGAGGCAGAGAGGGTGCACGTTGTAAAACCAACATAGTACATCGCGTTTACTCTGTCAAGAATTGAGTATAACATGTATGGCTTATCAAAATTAGACAAGAGAACTTACAGCGATGCAGGAAATTGGCCCATCGCCTTATTCAAATAGTTCATCTGGGTCAGGGTGGTGACTACCAGAACCAACGCGAAGACATAAGTCGAGGCGTGGGTGAATTGGTTATCACCGCCTGCGGTGAGTTTGACTGCAATCCCAAACGCCTTGACTGACATGACGGATATAGATCCGACCGAAGAGCAAATCGAGATATAGACCAACGGGTTTGTTCGCCCCTGTACCGGTGCGACTTTCCAGATGATGTAAATGGCAATTATTGCAACACAAAGGCAGTAGAGAAGAAATACTACAGATATGTCAGTATGCTGGCAATACAACGCTGGGAAGGGTTGTCAACATGGTTGGATTGCCAGGTGCAGGATTTCATCGATAGTCTCGATGTCCTTGTCGCCCGGCGCATGGAGCACCAACAACACCGAGCCTAGAAGGCAGGCGGCACATCCGAGTTTTCCGAGAACGTTGATCTCTTCCCTGAGGAAATATGAGCCCATCAAGGCACTAGAAGTGATTAGCGCGACAGTGGAATAATTAATTGGCTGACTCACCCGATGAGGACGCTCAGCGCCCCAAGCGGTGTGACCAGCACAGCGGGAGCGAATGCATAGGCCGCAGTATTCATTAATTCTCTGCTAACAACTGCAATCATGGTCTATTAGCCCTTAGCGATATCCGTCCAGTCAGGCATCCATACGCATAGTTGTTCCACACCACCACACCGGACTCCGTATGTATTCAAATCCATCTCCAGTGAACCCATATTTCTCGGCTGCTTGTATAAGACCCTGGTAGTGCCGTATCAGATTGCAGATGCGCGACGATTGAAGAACACCGGGATATTATTGACTAGGCACCGAACCTTCTTAGTGACGACATAGCTTGAACCTGCTCGGTGCGATCGTCAGTATGTCTAAAAACTGTCTTGAAAGGGGGACAGGTGACACAACCAATTACTGTGGCAGATAACAGCGCCAGTATCAGCCCAATAAATCTGTTGAGGCACAAGGAAAAAGAAACTGTCAGCGGGAACGGACAACGTTGGAAAGGACCGGGTATCAGGCAGCCACCGGATGAGCATACTTATCTTCTATTTTGCCCACCATCACGGCAATCTTTTGAAGTTTGATTAAAAAGAACGAGGTATAGACAAGGACCAGGCAAGTCGACGTTATTAAAAAATTGAGAATAAAGATGAATCAAGTCGCACGCAGGTTTCAGCCGGCTTGCCGAATCCCAGCCGTGCGTCAGCACTAGTACCTTTGTTAGAGGCGCTAAATTTCTAGGGGAAAAAAATCCCTTGGTCCACTACCAGATTATAGTGAAAATGATTGAACGATATCGTTCTACGGAGTACGGCAGAGTACGCCGTACTCCGTATAGAGTAGAGTATATTTATAAAAATGTGGGTGATCTCCATGTGGAACCTTTGAAATGGTTCCTTTTCTTTTCGCTTGTCTGCTCCACTTGAATGGTTTCAACCATACAGAGTACTTCTCTCTCCGATTATTCCTTAGTTTTTAGCACTAAAGCAGAGCCATCTATGTACCTACTTACGGAGTAATGTATATGTATGTAGTGCCCCATCCAGGGCTCTTTCAAGGTTGAAGCCACGGGCCGTGTACCCGAAGACATTCGGTCTAATTTATTCCGGATGTCTCAACTCTTCCAAGGTTCCCAGGTTACCCCATCATCAGTCTTACATCAATCTTACCCCCAATTACCAATCTTGATTATCGTTTGATAGTATTGGAGAACGTGATGGGAAGGTGTGTCTTTGAAGTCAGGTTCATTAATACCCTGCTCGAAAGACTATGTTTTTCCAGAGGTAGGATTTCCATTCCAATCCAAGCAAACTACAAGCCGTGATCTATCGAACAATGTCTCCACCCGAAGGCAACCATTCAATATACACCTCCAAGTGAAGAATGGTGGTAGTCTATTTACAACAAATATTTATGCACATGTATCAATTTAGCAAAATATCATGGCAGAAGTATCCAATAAATCGATCAAACTCAAGTGAAGAGTGATAGCCACCGTCGCCCATATAGAAAGGGCTAATCACCAATGGAAAGAATCAAATGCCAGCCAAGTACTGTCGCGGCTATTCCCCAAGCTTGAAGTTGCCAAAGGCCTAACGAGTAGAGTTCAAACCCCCCCTTCATATCGTTAAACGCAAGGGTTGCATCAACATACGGTCGTGCTTGTCGATGAGCTCGATAGAGCTTGCAGAACAACTGCATCAGCTCTTGCTTCGGGACCCCAGGGTAAGTGTCAAGGTCAATCCGCAATTTCCTCATCCGTGAGCCACTCAAGCCCGCTCATGATGTCCATTAGGTGTGCTCGACTACGCATGTAAGCCGATATATCCCGAGAGATCTCCGAGTTATACCACGGCTTCAGCTTAGTGAGGACAAGAACAGAGGGATGAAGGATGTCGACTGTGGAGCAGGCCAGCGAAGGCTCTATATTTAGTAGTTGACAGCTTACTTTTCGCAAAGAGCGAACGATCCGGGACGTCCCTCGGATCAATGGTATATCTTTCTGCAGCCCGCGGGCTCAGTACATTCCAAGGCCCACTCCCTGGTGTTGAAATGGCAATGCTAGCGTGGATGTTGCGGTAGAAGTACCTCCAACACTTCTCATCGCTACACCAGGTAAACTCTGGGATATCGCTCAAAGCACGGCTGGCGGATGTCTCGATGGTGACATGAGTGTCCTGTGTTTCTTGTTAGGGCTTCTAGCCTCTTGTCAAACGTGTGAGAGGGGGGGATGCCGAGGGAAAGTTCACCTTAGTCACGCGAGTGCTACCAAGAAGGCCGGCGGCGAATCCCCGAAGAAAATGTGGTTGATACCTGCCTCACGCAGGATATGTGTAAGCTGACTTGCTGCAGTATCCAGGTGTTTGTAGGCAGATTTATCAGGTACCATGGTGATGATTATCAAGACTAAAAGGAAGCCGATGGTTGAAAGGTGTCAGAAGGGGGAAGTAACAAAGGATAGACAAGTATGTTGGATGCAGAGGAAGAAAAGGGAAAAGGTTAGAGGCAATGAGTTGGAAAGGTGGACAGGTGATTAGAATTGCAAGGCAAACAAATCGACAGGAGGGAATCTTTTTCACTCAATTCTTGACTTGGCTTTTCACTCTACCCTAGAGAATCAACCTTAAAGCTCGTCCTTAAACAGCCTTTTTAGAGGCTCCCATATTGTCCTTGTTGTTTTCAGCTATACATATTTCTCCTTCGCCAAATGTCGTCGAGGCAATCGATGTCTCACCAGCCAAACTTGACACAGATAGCTATCAAAACATGGATTACCTGGAGGTTCCAAAGCTTACACTGGACGAACTTCAAGGCCCCAAACTACATCACGGTCTGGGCGAGCTCCCTATTTCGAAACTCCCAGTGGATGAGCATCAAGAACTCAAACAGCATCGCAACCTAGACATCACCAAGATTTCAAAGGTTACACTGGAGGAAGGTCAAGAAGCTAGACAGCATGACAACTTTGAGGAGCACCGGATTCAAAAGGTTCCTCCGAATGAAGATGAATATGATCATCCTTTCCGTGACTCTCCCATTACGGCAGCTTTGAAAGTACTTGCCGGTGGGAACATCTCAATAGTGGAATACGGAACTCAAGTTCAATTCAGATGTGTTTACGAGGAGGTTCCAGTGGTGAGTGGCATAATCAATCTCTTTATCATTTTCCAGGGAGTTGCTCTATTAACCGAAGTTCTATAGGTTGTGGAATGGGCAGTGCCCGATGAGCAGTTGTCGCTAGCCTCACAGATTCTAGTCGAGCACGACTTCCCCCTCCTCTCGACTGGAACTCGACGGTGGCTTGGACACTGGGATACCGGATGTTTGCGACACGGCTTGGATCGTGCAGGCTGGATGCGTGTACATCTTCTCCCGTTGTCGTTGGTCGGTCTTACGCTGGAGGATACAACTAAGGTCCCCTCGATGTTTGCCTCCGAGATCAACATTTTCACACCAAAGCCTCCTCGATACATGATCTCCTTAATACACCATCTCCAAAAGTTCCAAATTGGTGACTCTCCCGGTTGAAAAGGACCTCTTGAGTTTCATATCTTGTTACATTCTTCACGGGCCACCTGGACATATTCATCCCGAGCTTCTCCATCATCTTGTGGAACATCGGAGCAAAGAAGATTTGCAGAAGAAACTAGACGAAGGAGTTCGGTTCATGAAGGGATGGGACTGGGGCAACGTCGAGGGATCCGACCTGACCCTTGCTGAACGTGTTGTTCGAGATTGCCATCACGTTGGAAAGCTTACGAATGTTACCTGGGGACCCGTAACTCCTTGCACGAGTCCGGAGCCTGTCTCACCCGTCAATTGATTTGGGATCCTTTGCGGCACATTTGTTTCGACGCCTCAAGATCTTCAGCCATGGAACTACATTACGGCTTAGATTCATCATTTTCCAATTATATTGCTTGGCAAGGCTATGTAAGGACGATGGATGGAGAAATTAATAATACCAAGTCGTTTAACCCGTTCTGACAGTTGTAAGGTAACTACACATGTACACAAGACATCATCCATATGATAACTATGCAAATAAACAGCGAATGTAGATTCCAATGAGAATACTCAGATATCCCTTTTCATCATATCCCACTGTTCTCTGAAATTGGAATTGTCATATCCAATGGTCATTCCTTCCTAACTGCACCTGCACATATGGGTAGTACTGGAATGAGTTATTCTTTTTTGTTTGCTTATAATACACAAATTAAACATATTTTCCATACAACAGTTTCCTGGTCTAGCGGTTATGATTTTCCGTTAACAATTGCTTCATCGCAAGTGTTCCGGAAAGGTTCTGGGTTCGATTCCCAGGGAAACTATTTTTTTTGGTTTTTCTTTTTGCTTCTTCCATTTTAAATTGCTGAGATTCCTCGTATATTCCATGTCATTCAATTTTTATTCTTACCTTTTTTTTGGCTTTTATAAGTACTTTTTTTTTTGTAGTTTCAATTGATGGGTGGTGGTATAATAAAATGTGGCTGAGAAATATATATTTTCTAGGTGAACATTGTGTTGGTGTACAGTCGACCGTCTATGCAGTTCAGTCATGTCTCTTTTTGATAATCTTTTTAGTCAGTATTTTTAGACATTTTCTCAGAGGTAGATTTTGGATGCTGAAAAATATAAACCCCAGAACTTCACGCAGCGGTTAATAGATACATCCGCTCTTTGCCCAGGAACAAAAGCTGGCAGGAGTACAGGTCAATCAACAAACGGACACATAATGGTATGAATTGATATGGAGGTAAAGAATACAGGCCTTGTGGACCGGGGCTTCTGGTTGCCTTTGTGGTTGTGTAGGAAACACATGACATGCTAGTTATCTCCAACATGGGTGACCCTTCACGATATCGTACACTCATCTAGTTGTGGGAAGTCTCGCCAGCGAGAGCCACCTAGTACACGAAGTGATTCAGCTTCCGCTCCTTCCCCCTTTCACCACAATCTCCGCAACCATTCTCCTAGACGCTCCCAGAATGTGGGCAAATCTTCCTCTATCTTGACTAACTCGCGCAGTGGAGACCTTAAGCGCGGAAAGACGTATGGGCGACTGCGGTAGCGGCTACGGCGAAGCTTCCTCGAGACACTGCCAAATTTGTGTTTCACAATTTGGCGTTCGCACACGGCGAGCTGCTCGTTCAACTCCCGTTGCATTTGCTGCAAGCCGTGGTAAGTTACCAACACCTTGCGGAGGTCATCGAGCACTGGCTTGCGTTTCTTCCTCGCCTTGACGGGGTAAAAATATTAGTTTCTGTGTAAAACATAAATTGATTTAGAGGAAAGTCAGGACTTACCCGCAAGGACTCATACCCGGCTGAGCGCTTTCTCTTCCTCGTGCCCGATGGCTGTCCTAAGTTAGATTGTGCACATAGGCCAGTGGAAACTGGGATGGAGACTCACTAGTGAGGGCTGTTGATATTCACTCCCACTGACATCCATGTTGTTTTGCCTAGGGGATGCAAAGAGGGGTGTGAATATGATAGAGTATGTAAAGTAGAGGTGATATGGCAATCTTGTATGACTTTATGCCGTTACTACAGGCACCAAACTTAGCTATTCCAATAGCCATCGTGCTTATAATGCAGATAAAGAAGATAGGATGTCATTGGGTGAACAAGAACGCCTCCCACTTACCAGAAGGGCAATACGAATTGAACAGATAGTAATGACAGACCATATAAGAAAAGCCAAGCCCCTTGAATAATGATTCTATTGAAAAAGAATATTGTTTGCCTGGTGTGAAAACAACGCATTCAACCGAGACTAAACAAGATAAAGAGCTACACGATAGAAAAGTAAGGAGCAAGTGATAGAAGAGTGAAAGAACCACTAAAAAAGCAATGGACAGAATATAAACAGTATGATCGAGGGTAGTTAATGAGACCATGGCACAATCTCTTTGTTGAGTAATTTCTTGTATGATGTCTATTAGTTCTCCATGCTCTATAATAGCCTACCCAATGTAGGACTCTGCTTAACTACGCGATGCTGGTCGCACTTGGAAGCAAGGCAAGAACTTGCCAGTCTGAACATTAACAGTGTTGAAGATATCTTGGTGGTGAAAGATAGAGAGTGCTTGACGCATTTCAGGCTCTCCAATCTTGAGCTGCTCCAAAATCTCTGCCACAGCCAAGTAAAGAACGCCAATATTGCCATCTTCGATCTTCACAGAAATCCCAATAGCACCCTCTGCTCCGAGGCATCTTGTTTGCTCACACTGCCGAACGCCAATTCCATAGCAGCCATCTGCTCCGAGTTTCCCAATCAGCAGGCCTTGGAATGCAGTCATGAGGATTGTACAAAAGCGATTTTCTCCCGCAACGAACTCGGGATGTTGCCACATAGCATGGAAGACCCGACTTAACGCCTTTGTTCTGGAAGATGTACCAGAGCCCGACGCCATAGCATCAGCCGCAGCGGCGAACGTCGCATTCATCCGAGCCAAATAATGCAATTCGAAAGCCGGAGCAGGCAAATTACACCCATCAAGACCCCAAACAGACACATCATCCCCAAGGCCACAGACATCATTAACCACACGTTTCACATGCATCTGAATAGGATGTGTAGATAAGTGATAATCCGCCATACCACCACCCAGCACCTTCGCCCCGGCAATCATGCCGACATGCTTGCCAGAACAATTACTACAAACCGGAGTTGGGGTGAAATCAGTTTTGATCCAAGTGCGCAGTACAGTGTCAGATAGAGGAGGATGGCCACCGCAGCGGAGATCCGCCTCGGAAGCCGAGACTTTCGACAACATACTCCGGGCGCGAGCGATATGTCGCTCCTCACTGCTATTCGAGGCGCACATGAAGGCCAGATCGGCGTCGTTGAAATTGAATTTGTCCACGGCACCCGTTTCAAGGATGGCTAGTGCCTGTGCGGGTTTGGCTGCTGAGCGGGCGAGTGTCATTCGGTAGGGATCGCCGACTGCATAGAGGAGGTTGCCTGCGGCGTCGGTGATGGCTGCATGGACGCTGTGTCGATTTTCTACGACGCCGCCGCGGTCTGAGGCGATGAAGTCAGTTGGGATGATTCGTCCCATTTTGGATTGTCTCTGCCGTTGTAAAAAAACAACTCCTCTGTTGTGTTAAGTAGAGTGTTAGTATTTTGCGACTGTTTGGGGTATTTGGAGTATTTGGAGATGCCCGTGGGGCGGTGTCATTGCGGTCGGAAAGCCCTGACACGAGAACCCACTATTTTCGACTATCAGAACAAAGTCCCTGTTGAGGATATGAATGGTTGTAGATATCTTGTTTAAGTAATTTCTATAAATTGTGTACTGTTGTTGTCCATGTCTAAAAATGATATCGCTAATGACGCTCCCGTGTGAATCGATAAATGCAGTGTATATCCCAAACGCTGAATTGACGCTGATAACCCGAAATGTAGAAAGAAAAAAAGGCTGAAATATGACACACATACAACAGAAGTATGTTCAAAAAATGAAAATAAATGACTTAGAAGCTAAACAGACCAGTGCGCTTCTTGCCGTAGGGGTAGACAACCAAAGCCGCGATAAATAATCCGACTGTAATGCCTATCGCGACTTGGATCATGCCGAAACCAAGACTGGCAACTGAAGTTTCAGAAAGGGCACCAGTCGCTGTACTGGTCCCGTTATTTGAGAGGTTCTGACGAACCTCGTCGGCGTATTTGATGCCAGCGATCAAAGACCCACTAGAAGCAAGGCCAGAGGGGACCAGCACAAATATACCGGGAAGAATGGCGGTCGCAGCATGGCCATGCCAGACCCGACTGTATAGATTGCCCAAGACACCAATGGTGAATGCGCCGACGGTGTTGGCAACTTCTGATTGGGTGCCGAGCTTGGTGGTGCTGAAATAATTGGCGACGTACCCAGACAAAGCGATGAAGACCATGACGGGCATCTGCTTCAATTTTCCGTGGTTCACGATGGCCAGGAAAACAGCATAGATAGCCACGAAGGGGAATGTGCGTACATAAACCGACCCGTAGACATCCAGGCCTGAACACGTCGATGCAGATGTCGCATTACCATCCATCAGCCCGTAGATCGTAGTCCCCACTGTGATACCATAGCCCAAAAAGAGGGAGTAGATAATGGCGTACACCATACGGATCGAACCAGCGATAATTTGGTGAGATTGCAGTTCCAGACTGCTACAAAGAACCATGAATCCAGGGAGAATGAGAGCGATAGATGATTGTGCCATAGCGGAGAAGCAGAAAAGTGGTTCAGATACACCATTGCGGGTGACCATGATGCTGCCAAATGCGCGGGCGAGGAAGGAGGTCACGATAGCAGCAGTAACCTCAAAGACATTGGAGTAGAGTGTGGACCGTGGCGCGAGAACATGTTGCATCAGCCCAACAATGCAGCCGAGACAGAAGATGATGGGCATATCGATTGGTCGCGCCGTGAAAGCGAACGGTCCGACAGTCGCACTAGCAAGACCATACACCAAGACTAAGATCCATTTGTTGAATCGGGGCTTGCGCTGCATGATTTCGTCCAGTTCCTGAGTTGCCTCTTCGACGCCGATAAGATCGTGAACAACATTTTTGTAAACGTTGTGTGTATCAGCGAGACGACCAAGGTCGACTCCTTGCACCATTCGCACGAGCTTGACTTCGGCCGTACGCGTGGTAGGATCATCAAAGGACATGATCATGCAACCAGGCAGGTACAAAAATTGACCCGAGACTTCCAGGACCCGGGCGGTCATTTGCATGTACTCCTCCAGACGATGGGTCGGCGCACCGTATCGCATAAGCGCACGACACAGCTGCATGATGTACCGATGACGTGCGATGATCTCTGCGATATGGACGGTCACACGGATCTCATCCTCCAGACGGGTCTTGCGCTTGTTCTTCTTTCGTTTCTTGTGTATACCCGGGGCGGCCTCCACCGCGGCAGGCAGACTAGCCGTGCTGAGGTTCATGGAGGCATTGACTAGCGACGAGGTGGACCGATGTGCCGATTTCTTGTACCACTTGAGCTTCTCCTTGCGCGGGGTAGCGGCGCCAGAGGCTGGCAGAGATGCAGGGATAGGAGGCGAGAGGGATCCCTTCTTCGGGGTGGAGATACCGGAAGACACCTGAGTCTCACTGTCGGAGTCATCGGTGATGACACTTTCCGGGCGCGAATAGCCCCCATTCTGGGCGGCCTGGAGCTTCAGCAGCTGCGACAAAATGCCACTGCCACCGCTGAGTCCACTGGATCGTCTCCGTTGCGTAAAGGCGCTGAACAATCCCTCGGGAGTTGTCTGTCCCGACCGCTGATATGCGCCCCGAGGTTTCCGCTTCCGCAGCTGGTCCTGAACCACGGTCATGCTACGGACCAAGCGATGGGCCTCGGCGCTCGGGGGCGGCTCGATAATATTCTCACCGCTCTCCAATGCATGCGCTCGGTCGGCATCATGACGCGCGCGGCGGGCCTCGAGCTCCTCGAGTGGGATACTGCCGTCAAAGTCGTCTGGAATGTAAGAGGCGTTGAGTGGCTCACCCTCATCCGTGGGGCGACCGAGGCGTTCGGTGAAGCGGGTAGTTTTCTGTCGCAAAATGTGACCGGTAGCTCTGAATCGATCGCGGGCCGAGGTGATCCGGCCCATTTCACCTACGACATCATGTTTCTCCGACTCGCTCAACTGGTCTGGGGTGTGCGCATTGGTGAGGCCGGATCCACGGCGGGAATGTGTGGGGGCTGGCGGGGTGATGGTTCCGGATAGCGGGATTTCATTGCGGTCTGTGAGCGGCAGTAGCGGTCGCGACGAGGGATGTGAAGCATCTTCTTGTTCATTTCGGCGCAAACTCATTGAATGAAAACGAACCCTATGATGGGATCGGCTGCGAGGGCGTATGGGTGGCTCAAGCCCGACATTGTAGTGGGTGGCATCGACGGTGACCTCACGCTCGAGGTTATGGCGATCATCGGGATTGTCAATGATTGGAAGAGGATATTCTGCGTATTCTTCATTTGGGCTGGGATGTGGGTTGATGATGCCCGACATGAAGGGAATTTGAGTGAGCCCGTTGGCTCGGGTGGGAGATTAGCCAAGAGCTGCAAGCCGTTTTATGCAAGGCACAAGGCACCACGAATAGAAGTCAAAATCGAATAAAAGATAGAATATGAACAGTTTTGATTGAAAAGGATAAGAGTTTGAGAGAGAAAAGAAGAAGAAAAAGAAGGTTAGAACAGGATTGAATGGCGAAACCAAGGAATTGCCTAGAGAATTCCCTCAATGCGGATTTTCAGGTAGGGTCTTTTAGGTCTTTTGGGTCTTTTGGGTCTTTTTGGATAAGTCAAGTAGTTAAAATAGGTTTTAAAAAAAAGATAAAATAATAAGAGATTAAAAGACTAAGAGAGTCTAGATCTCAAGTGAAATCATAATAATACCTACTTATAACGGGGAGTATGGCACATCTGAGATATAACTTCACTTTATAGGTTCAACCTTAAGTTTACTTATGACCCCAATTGCATATCCATGGATACATGCACACTGACATACCTCTATCATTCGGGGAATAGAATTCATTCTAGAGTTTCTAGAGTTTCTAGAGTTTCTAGAGTTTCTAGAGTACGTACTACCTGCACATCAAGGTGGTGTGGGTCATATTGTGGCGATCTTGTTCTGGTCCAGTTTGGAACCGAGCCATCCGCTCTAAAATTCTAAAATGGATGGTTCGTGTGTTTCCTTTAACTCCATTTTTTATACCGACTGGATGTAGTTTAGAAAAAAAATTTATGGGTTTGTTGTTGTTTCATCTACCTTATCTCTCACAACCCCTTAGGCCGCAGTTGAACTGCCCAAAACGTCGATCTGGACCCACGCCTTGGGCATTTGTTATTTCGCAGCCACCTCCTGAGATAGAGTGGAGTGGAAAGGGTAGTGAAGGATAGTCGAGGATAGTCAAGGATGATCAAGGATGATCAAGGATAGTCCCTTGTAAATCTGATGCCATTATCCACTGTGATATCAAAGAAAAGAAAAAGGGCGAACAGACACCAGATTTATAGATAGAAGTATGATCCACTAAAGGACCCTCGGGATTCATGGCAGAACATTACGAATCGCCGAGAGCTCATGGCCCACGCCACCCGGTGGGGTCAAAATGGCGTAAATCTGTGTGGTTGCACATGATTCAATGATTTAATTTAGTGGTCGAGACCCCTCGATCCTTTCGAACCTCTCGCTCTCTCTATCCCCCCTCTATCGCACATGCTATCCTGTGCAACAGCTGCAGTAGCTCTTGTTTTAGTCGCTCTTCAGGGCTTGTTTTCCTCTTATCTCATTACTCCCGAGGTCTGACCGTTGCATATTAGAAATAGTCCATTCAAACCTCGGGATCATGTTGAGGCATGCCGCGCATGGAAGCCACGCAGCCGAAGGGACGAGGCACAAAGAATGCGGTCCGGGCTGCTATCCACCAATTGACCTAGGCCTAGCCTAGTTCAGCCAACAAAAATCAAGGCATCCAGAGGCAGTCAAAATCCCAACTGTACTGTGCATAACGCACTGCAGGTTAGCGATAGAGAAATGATTGCGAAAAGGGTGTCGTGGCGTATCCTATCAACCGATAGAACATAATGAGAGTCCAGGCATAAAGAGACTCCCTGGTGGGGAATATGGTCAATATGATGATTGTTGACGCTGGTGATGGGTCTCACGATTCTGCTTACTTGTATCAAGAATTGCAAGTCGTGTTCGTACTCGCAAATCAAGAATCAATGTCTAAATCCTTACGATTGGTCAAAAGAGCCACAATGGATCCTGCGGTAATAGGGGATTGCCACCGCCAAAAGGGGGGCAAAGATAGCCTGAGCGAGAGCGAAAGATCAAAGAATAGTGAGAATGATTGTACAGGGGGAAAAAAATATGATAGGAACTAAAAGTGATGCGATATGAAGTTCTATTTCAGATGAAGTCGTGGAGATGATCTGGAGATCTGGAGATTTCAACCCTGACTATGTCAACGGGCGGTACTGCGGGGGGTTTTTGCCCGGCAGAAAACCATGTTGTAGTGCCCGCCCCTTACATTCCTCTTACCAAAATTACAGATCGTCCCAAGCATTTGAATAGGTACTCTTTGTATGATCTGCCTAGTAAAAGGTGCATTTTTACAAGGGAGGCAAATTCTGTAATTTTGGTAAAAGAAATTGCAGAATTCAAGTGATCTTGATATTTTGGAATATTCACTCGGTACTCTATACACATGCACTTAAACAAAATTATGAAGATGTTCATAAGCTTTCCGGAAATCTGTTTATGCTGAGCGCCAGACATAACTTGATATATATTTGCTGGCAATCATGGCCCTGGCACCTTGGAGGATATCTTCTTGCTCTTCAAGTCTCGTGAAGAGGGCCTGATCGATTTCTTGAACCAGAAGAAACTAGGAACAGGATCGGCGAGGGGTTGAGACCTGTTAGTTGATTGCCTCAATAGGACAAGAGAAAGGATGCGGACCGTGCGAGCCAGCCAGACGAGCCCGTTATCTTGGAGAAAGTCCTCACTGTGCCTTACTCGTTCGGAGCTTCTCAGTTGCTAGTGTGAAAGCGCAAGGTGGGAAATTGGAAGAGTGTGGGAATTTGACCGAGATAGTGAGTGTACTGTTTGGTAATTATGAATATCTCAGAAGTTTGATGAATGTCGTCTAGAAAGTAGATGTACGGAGTAAACATCCTGCCAAGCGAAGGTTATCTCCATACCAAGCAATGGTGGCATTCGGGAGTCTTTGATCGGCGACTAAACCTAATTGGGGCACCTATTTGGTGTAGGTATGTAGGTATGCTGGAAATCTGGCTAGTTATATATCCAGACAACTTACTGTGCGAAGGAAATGTTATTAGAAGCGCTCTAATCAAGATTTTACTACGATATATTTTAGATATACTTTTATCAGTCGCAAACTATAGAATGGGATGGAGAGCACAATTCCTACAAATGGACTTCTCCAAATATGCAGTCTAGGTAATCAGAAATGCTTATCTCCTTAATTATTACGCTGTAATATCCCAGAGAGCCATGTAGGTGGCCAATTTTCTGCTGGCAAGAAGCCAATAAGACCTCCATTGACATGCACGTTTAGCAACCTGGAAATGTCAATGGTGAAGTCTACAACTGCCTTGGCTTTCGTCTGAGCGTTATGAATCAGAGTGAGTACAACACTGCATGGACTACGTGGACTACGTGGAGTGTATTGGCATATCCAGATCGGCATGTCTGTGCAACTGATAGTTTCGCCAAGTTTAGGCCAAAAGTGGATCTGTCTCCTCGCGGTGAGTTCCAGGGTCCCTGGTCGTTCGTGCATATCGATGAAATGAAGCCGATGAGATGAATCTCTTTTCCGCCGTGTGTTCTTGTTTGCCACAAAGGAAAATATAAATCTCGCAGGAAGACAGGGCGCTCATCATGGCAAATTGCAGTGATCCTTGATGACAACGGCGACTTTTGCTCTACTTCATCTGTCTATCGCTACCCAACACAATGCCCCTGAGATTATTGTGTCTCCATGGATGGGGCACGAATCAGAAGGCAAGTTACTGATTCTGCTGATAGGGGGGTGACCGCATGCTAATCTACCAATAGATTCTACAGTCGCAACTGAGTAGGTTGTATGCAATCTCCTGTGAGTGGCGAAACATAAAACTCTAATCAAACAGGTGGGCTCATGCACGAGCTTCAACGTGACAACACCGCAACCTTCTCTTTCCTCGAAGGTGACGTCGACTCAGATCCCGGGCCTGGAATCGCCGGCTACTATGATGGCCCGTACTACAGCTACTACCGTTTCCCACGCACCTTTTCCCACGAGGATAGCGATGAGTCCGATATACTGGAGGCGTATGAGCAGCTGAGTGAAACAGTTGCCTTGGAAGGTCCGTTCGACGGGGTTCTAGGCTTCTCTCATGGCGGCACATTGGCTGCTGGATTCATGATCCACCACGCCAAGACGAACCCAAATGAGCCTGCGCTATTTCGATGCGCAATCTTCATTAATTCCCTCCCACCCTTCCGCATGGAACCTGGGAACCGCCCAGTCGTAGACGAAGGATTGGAGGGGTTTATCTCCATCCCCTGCGTGCATATTGCTGGCGCCAAAGACCCCCTCTTTGAATACTCAATGGCTCTATATCAGCTCTGTGCTGCGAGATATTCGACATTTGCCGTACATGGAAAGGGTCATGATGTCCCCAGTGATAAAAAAAATGTCGCTATAATCGCCAGTGCAATTCGAAAAATGTCCAGTCAAATCTTGTGACACCAAATACCAAAGGAAGGGTCTTCACTTCGGCTGTGCGACAAGGGGGCAAATGTTGGGCGAAGAAAAGTCTGTTGGAAGAGGGGAGTAGTATGTTTGCGGTTGTGGAACATAATGTGCAGGATGTTGTAATGGTGTATTGCAGATTCTTCGCGAAGACAGGAAACTTGTTTCAGATCGAGACGTTGATGGGCTTTGAGTTTTGTTTCGCCGTTGGGGGTTGCACCCGGATACTTACCTCGCTGCGACTTGAGGTGAAACCTTCCCACATATCCCGATGTAGACTGTCACCGAGAACGAATGGCGTCAAAAACTCGAATAGACCAATCACTTTGATAGAGGAAAACCAATTGCCCTGGCCTGAGAAAAGCCAGTCCCCTCGCTTTTCCCTGGCATGAGATATATGGTCATTGTCCGACATCTAGCAAGCTAAAAGCAACAATGTCGCCACAAACTAGCGTCAACCCCCCAAAAAGGACAATTTCGGAAGATGGTCTGACGAACATGGTTGCTGGGTCCTGTACACCGATAGCAATTGTGGGAATTGGCTTCCGGGGGCCAGGGGATGCCAAAAATGTCGAGAAGCTGTGGGAAATGATTCTCACAGGTAGAGAGGCATGGAGCCCGATTCCAGCTAAAAGGTGGAATAGTGCAGCATTCCATCACTCAGATCATGCTCGCCATGGAACAGTAAGCCATATGTGCAATTCGTCGGAATGATCAATAATATGAGAATAGATCAATGTGGAAGGTGGCCACTTTCTGGAAGACGACGTATCCGCGTTCGACGCACCGTTTTTTAACATGACAAGCGACGAGGCAGCGGTGAGTACCTATTTGAATATTGTCGAGCTCACCTAATTGTCAAATAAATCAGGCCATGGACCCTCAGCAGAGATTGCTTTTGGAGGTAGCATATGAAGGTCTTGAAAATGGTAGGCTGCTAGTCCCAGTTCCCCCTTCAAGGCTGATTGATGGTGGATAGCTGGAATTCCTATGACCAAAATCATGGGCACAAGGACATCCTGCTTTGTAGGGTCTTTTTCTGCAGACTACACGGATCTCCTACTTCGGGATCCCGAGTGTGTACCCATGTATCAGTGCACAAACGCCGGACAATCTCGTGCAATGATGGCAAACAGACTATCATACTTCTTTGATTTGAAAGGACCCAGTGTCACAGTAGACACAGCTTGTTCGGGAAGCCTTGTGGCACTGCATTTGGCATGCCAAAGCCTCCAGACAGGGGACTCATCAACAGCGATTGCAGCGGGAGTCAATTTGATCTTGAGTCATGAGTTTATGTCAACCATGAGCATGATGAAGTATGTAAGAAATTACCCGCGACTTCAAAAATTAGACTGACTTAGTCCTAGGTTTCTCTCTTCAGATGGAAGATGCCATACCTTTGATGAAAAGGCCAATGGGTACGCGCGAGGCGAGGCAGCTGGCTGTCTCATCCTTAAACCTTTGGCCAAGGCGTTACACGACCACGACAAGATCCGGGCTGTGATACGAGGAACGGGTTCCAACCAGGACGGGCGTACTGCAGGGATAACACTACCTAACGGGGCATCCCAAGAAAGCTTGATCCGGAGCGTCTATATACGGGCAGATCTGGATCCCTCAGAGACCGATTTTGTGGAGGCTCATGGGACAGGCACACTGGCTGGAGACCCAGTTGAGACGGGGGCAATTGCTCGTGTGTTTGGAACTGGTCGTCCACCTGATGATCCTGTGCGGATTGGTTCCATCAAAACCAACGTCGGCCACTTGGAAGGTGCAAGCGGAGTCGCGGGTGTGATCAAGGCAGTGTTGATGTTGGAAAACTGCATGTTCTTGCCAAACAGGAATTTTGAAAAGATCAACCCACGAATCCCGCTCGATGATTGGAAACTCAAGGTTTGAACACTCAGGCAAGTCAAAAGCTGGGGACTAACGTCAGTAGGTTCAATTGTACCCTGAGCCATGGGAGACCACACGGCCTCATCGTGTTTCTGTAAATAGCTTCGGTTATGGTGGAAGCAATGCCCACGTAATTGTCGAAGATGCCCAAAGCTGCCTCTCAGGCTGGGGACTCAAGAGAGATGACCGAATACCGTCGACCACGACCAAAAGCCATGATGAGAAGGCTCTTTGTTCATCGCTTGGCATACCTCGCATATTGATGCTATCTGGTTTCGATGAAAGAACTTGTGTACAACAGATGCAGGCTCTGAGCAATCATATTCTCGATAAGAGAGATGAAGTTGACAATCAGAAGTTTTTGGACGATCTTGCATACACAGTCAACGAGCGGCGCTCCGTCTTTCCATGGAAGGCAGCTGTTGTTGGAGATACGTTGTCGGGGTTGGCAACCTCCCTCTCCCAGAATGTCAAAGCTAGGATCGCTGTTCGGAAGCCAGCTCTTGGGTTTGTATTTACTGGGCAAGGCGCGCAGTGGGCTGGGATGGGAAAGGAGCTGCTTCAGGCTTATCCAGTCTTCAAAAAGACAATATTAGGTATCGACAGATTCTTGAATAATATTGGAGCTCCTTTCAAAGTGGAAGGTATATTGGCATGAATCAGCTTTTTGAATTTCTGTGCACTGACGTGGTGAAAATAGATGAAATCACAAAGAGCCCCCAGGGCTCCGATTTGAACCGTCCGAGTCTCAGCCAGACAGTGTGCACTGCGTTACAGATCGCGCTGGTTGACTTGCTGAAATCTTGGAATATACATCCAGACTCTGTGATGGGTCATTCTAGTGGCGAAATTGCCGCTGCATATGCCACTGGTGCACTCAGCATGAATGATGCGATGTCAGTGGCATACTACCGAGGGGCAGTGGCAAGCCAGCTTCTCAATGACCAACCAAACAGAGGTGCCATGATGGCAGTTGGGATGTCTGCTGAAGAGGTACAGCCTTACCTGGACAGCTTCCAGCCCAGACAGCTGGTGGTAGCGTGTGTCAACAGTCCATCGAGTGTGACGATATCAGGTGATATACTTGCGATTGATGCACTCGCTCAAACTTTGAAAGAACAACAGGTCTTTAGCCGACGCCTTGAAGTGGGCGTCGCCTATCACTCTCCTCATATAGAACAGGTTGCCGAGAAGTATTACAGCTTAATAGAGCATATACAACCCCGAGGACTGGATCAAATAGCAGGAGACAAGAGGGAAAGGTCTGGATCGTTCTTTTCCTCGGTCACTGGAACCATGTTTCCTTTGGGGGGATTGGATGCTCAGTACTGGGTGTCAAATTTGATCGGGCAAGTGAAATTTGCGAACTCACTAAGGAGTTTATGTTTTGAGACAAATGGTCACCGCGCTAGTCATACAGGGAGTTCCCGAATAAGAAGGGCCGGAGCAGCCCAAAAGCCTTCTGTCGATTGTCTCATCGAGATTGGACCCCATTCGGCACTTTCTGGGCCGATCAAGCAAGTTCTCCAGGCCGATGCGAAACTCAACGCTGCCGATATAACCTATATTAGCATTCTGACACGGAAAGTCAGCGCAGTCACGACAGCGCTCGGTGCAGTCGCTAAGTTAACATCACTTAATTACCCTATTGACTTGACTGCAATTAACAGGCCTGTGGGGACCGAGATTAGTAGCACGCCACAGCTACTGGTTGATCTTCCAACGTATGCCTGGAATCACACCAGGTCATATTGGGCAGAGCCACGCATGAGCAAGATGTTTCGGAACCGAACCTCTCCGCGGATGGACTTACTTGGCGCACCAGACAATATGGCATGTCCATTTGAACCTCGCTGGAGAAATCATCTTCGGACCTCAGAACTCCCTTGGCTCCTCGATCACAAGATTCAGGGAAACATTGTTTTCCCTGCTGCAGGGTATCTGGTCATGGCAATCCAAGCCTCAATACAGCTGAATAAAGATGAAGAAAGTATTGCTAAATACATCCTGCGAGATGTGAGAATACACTCAGCCCTGGTACTCGATGAAACCTCTGCGGTCGAGGTTATGATATCTCTTCAAAAGTCGACACAGGACCAAGAACAGTTGTATAATTTCCATGTATACTCTGTCTCAGAGGATAATAGGTGGATTGAGAATTGTACTGGCTTGGTCGGGGCACAGAAAAGCATTGGTCTTTTAGGCGACGGCGTCGAGGAAACTGATGATTATGCGACAGTCCCGTTGGGGACTGAAGTCCATGGAATATCAGTGATTGATGTGCAAGACTTTTATGAGAAGCTTCAGCGTTCGGGTCTCGAATACGGACCATGTTTTGCGAATATGACAAAAGCACGTGTCACTCAAGACGGGGCGTGCTTTGCAGAAGTTACTGTACCAGATACACTATCTGTGATGCCTGCATCATTTCAGCATGAGCTTTTGGTCCATCCATGCACACTGGATACTATATTTCAAACCATCTTTGCCGCTTTACCGCCAGGTATGGGGATTGAGGAAGGACCTGCAATCCCTGTCTCCATTGAAGAGATGGTTGTATCATCCAGTCTGAACTGTTCGGCAGGAGAGCTCATGAGTATTTGTACTCATGTGCGCCCGATGCCTAACAGGGACGTGACGGCATGCATAGTCGCGGTAAGTTGCAACGTGAAGCAATTTGAAACCGAGCCAACTATTTCACTTCGTGGCCTACGATGCGCGCGGCTCGAGCGCCATGAACCGGCATCTCAGGCAAAAGACAGCCGCATAATTTATCAGATTGACTGGAAACCCGATCCGAGCTTTCTTTCCAGCAATAATGCATCGTTCCTTTTCAACAATAAGGATGCTGATCAAAAGCCTGAGCCTCAAACAGATTACGAAGAGAGTGCAGTCGGGTTCATCAGAGCTGCGCTGGAGGAAGTCAGCACAACGGAAGCAATGGAACTGGGCACTTCTCACCGCAAATTTCGGTGCTATCTCCAAGATGTGCTCGAAAGACATGATGATAAACCCTCAATATCAATATCCCACTTAGAAGATATCCATTCCGTTCCGATGGGAAGGCTCCTGCCAGTTATTGGGAATAATCTTGTGGCTATTATTCGAAACCAAGTCGACTTTTCTGCTGTCATCGAAGACGATCGACTTTTGGATGAGTTCTGGGATTTATTCTCAGCGGACGACTCGTACCAAGCAGCTGCAAATTATGTCAACTTGATTGGCCACGGCAAACCAGATATCTCCATCCTTGAATTTGGCGTTGGCACAGGCCAGATAGCGGAAATATTCCTGAACCATCTTTTGACACTCAACGAATCACCCTACTGCGGAAAATATACGTTTGCCCACGAAAGCGCTTTTGTGCTTGAGCATACCGCGAAGCGGCTGGAGGAGTGGTCGGAATGGGTTGAATGTAAGCCCCTGGATCTTAGCAAGAATTTCCCCAAACAAGGATTTGAGAAGAATTCCTTCGACATTTTAATACTGCCTCATGGATTGTGTACTGCACGTTGTGAAAAAGATGCGCTTACTAAAATCCATGAGCTTTTGAGACCATCTGGCTATTTGATTGCAATCAACCCCTTCGACCCAAAGAAGAATGCGCTGAAAAGTCTCTTATTCAGTGCCTTGCACTGCTTGTCCGCAAACGAATTCTGTTTGGGCCAGGGTGCTTGGACAGAGAGTCAGTGGGATGAGATCCTACAAGATGCTCATTTCAATGAGGTTGATGCCTATGCGGAGCAAGATTCTGAGAAGAGCCATCAATTCATCGTGGCCAGAAAACGAAAAAACCGAAAGTCTGCCAGAAAGATTAACATCATATCCATGGACAATGCTGGAGTTGCCAGGCATCTAGTTACTGAGCTCGAGAAGACCTCATGCGAGGTGAATGTGGCACACGTCAATAATGTTGAGTGTAAGGATCAGATTTGTTTGGTCTTGGATACTTCAGAGTCTTCCTTGTTGGCCGCTCCTGATGAAATTACATTCAGCAAGATAAAAGCAATGCTTACGCAGAGTGGTGGAGTTCTCTGGATCACAAGGGGAGGGACGATTGAGCCTGTCAACCCAAACGCGGCCTTGGCTGTCGGATTCGCAAGAACAGCGCGGGCCGAATCGGGTGTAAACCCGATTGTTACCCTTGATCTGGATGCTGAAAATCCTCTCTCGGAATCCCAAGCCGCCAAGATAATTGTAAGAGTTGTTGCTACCCGATTCCTGCGTGACAATCCAGACGAAGACACGGAATATGCGGAGAGAAATGGACAAATTCTGGTTCCACGTGTGCTAGAGAATTTGAAGGCGAACGACACCATGAACAGCATTAATGATACCGAGGCTATATCCGAGCGCCCTTTTCATCAAATTCAGCAACCTCTCCGTCTTTCCCGGAAATTTAATAACCCCGGTTTTGTTGTTGATCTACAGATGAAAGAGCTTCCAGTCGGCTGCATTGGGATCGAAGTACACTCCTTTAGCCTGAATAAATGGGATGTTCAGTCAACCTATCTTGATTGGGAAACAGACGACACCCTCGGTTTGGAGTGTAGTGGCATAGTATACAAGGTCGGCGCCGGGGTCCACGGCATCACGGTAGGCGACCGGGTTGCGTGTCTTGGAGCTGGGACAGCGAGAAGCTTTTATCACGATCGGGCATCAGCTTTCCAGAGGATCGATGACGAAATGCCATTACAGGTGGCTTCAGCTTTGCCTCTAGCATATACCATTGCATATTATGTTGTGAACCACCTGTCGATAGTTGAGTCGAATGATGTTGTTCTCGTCCATGACGCCGGAAGTCATTTCGGCCAAGCACTTCTGGAAGTGTACCTACTGAGGGACGCTCGGATATTTGCAACGGTGCAAAGCCCTGATGGAAAGGACTTGCTGAGGTCGAGGTTCGGGATTCCGGAGGAGCATGTATTCATAAGCGGGAAAGATGATATAACCAAGGGTGTGCTACGATTGACTGATGGCAAGAAAGCAAACGTAGTAGTCACTTTCGAGACCCCGGAGGACAGAATTCTCCAGAGCTGCACTGCACCATTTGGACGGTTTATTCAACTTCGAACAAACAATCTCAAGTCTCCACTGCTGTCATGTCCTCAGAACATGTCCATGTCCACAGTCAATATATTTGAGCTCCAAAAAGAGAGGACAGACCTTGCCAACCAGATATGGCCGAAGGTCTTTCGCTTATTTGTCGAGGGGCGACTCAAAGGGCCTAGCTTTACCGATACATATCATGTTTCACATATTCAAGGGGCAATAACAGCAACTGAAAGCCAGCAGCATGTCGTGGTTCATATGGAAGAGAACGATCTTGTGAAGGTACAGCTTATCCCATATTGCAGAAAACGTCCTCTTGCCTTCAGCTAACGAGATATAGGCCACGCTCCCTAAGTCTACGCAGCCATTGTTCCGCGCAAATGCGTCATACATGCTGGTTGGTGGGCTTGGTGGAATTGGGAGAGAGGTTGCTACGTGGATGGCAGAAAATGGAGCAAAGAGCCTAACTTTCGTCAATCGAAGCGGCCTTTCAAAGCATCAGGCTCAGATCACAGTGAGAAATCTGGTGGAAAAAGGTATCCAGGTAACTACCCGAGCTTGTGATATATCCGACGAGACCGAAGTGCAGCGAATGCTTCATGATCTGTCTTACTGCGCACCCCCAATACGAGGGCTGATTCAGGCAGCCATGGTCCTCAAGGATGTTCACATTGAAAATATGAGGTTGGACGAGTATCGGGATGTCATGGGCCCAAAGTATTATGGCACCTGGAATTTGCACCGACATCTCCCCACTAATCTTGACTTCTTCTTGATGCTGTCGTCTATTAGCGGCGTTATTGGGAATGCCACACAGGCTGCCTATGCCGCCGGCTGCACCTTTATGGACGCATTCGCCGCCTATCGAAGAGGGTTAGGCCTTTCAGCAGTATCTCTGGACCTCGGCACGATCACAGATGTTGGCCATTTGGCCGAGAACAAGGATTTAGCGGTAAAGATGGAACGACAAGGATTCCAGGGCACCGACGCACCAACTCTTCTATCCCTGATACAAGTTGCAATCTCCCAGTCGACGAGCGGAGGAGCACAACTTATAACTGGGCTCGGCCAATGGAAAGAGATGAATTCACTTGGGAACTTCGACGCGCCATTGTTTGCCCATTTCCGGTATAGATTCCAGGGTCATGGCAAATCTACTGCACTCGGCGACTCGATAGAAGGATTGAAGGTTGAACTTGGTGGTGCAAAAACAGTGGATCAAGCCGCCGTTGTCATCTGTGATGCCCTTAGCAGGAAAATTGCCTCCCATCTCTCCATCCCTGTTGAAAATATTAATCCTGCTAATCCGGTCTCCGATTATGGAGTTGACTCCCATGTGGCCGTGGAGCTGCGCAACTGGATATCACGATCTATGGATTCCACTATTCCTATTTTGGAAATTCTAGCAAGGTCTATGTTGGAATTATCTCATAAGATTGCGAGCCAAAGATTCGAGGGAACGTTGGAGTGAGCTACTAATCTTAGTTGGCAATTGAAATGGAGAATCCACTAGAACATGTTATCGGTGGAGAAAAGACCTCACTTTCGTATTTTCAACCCCAAACTGTCGATGTCGAGCCGATCGGTTTCGACACTTTTAATGCACATTACGCAAATTTTCAAGATATCACCACGTTCATTTCGAGGTTGATTTTCACAGTTGCAACCTCATCGTCGCCTGTTAAATACGTAGTCCAATCTCCACGCAAACCTGTATACAGCTAGCCTCATTTTAGAGGACCCTGTTGCCATGTCACGTGGCTCGTTTGTTTGTTCCCTGATCTCGCTCTTCTAGCTTCTCATCCTTAGCATCTGTCTATCCAGAGACTAACCCATTTTTCTGCTCTGGTTCCTAATTTTCCCCCCCAGAAAAAAAGCTGGATTGCGCCATACAGCGGTCGAGCATCTGACATATGCGCATTGGAACGCTCTCTCTTGAGGGTTCCAATTGCTAATGTGTTCACTATGTTGAGTACTCGGAAGCCCCTGCGCCTACGTCTGCCTACACGGAGTGCTACGCCGCAAAGGTAGGTCTACCAGCAACGAGAGCGATGGATATCCATACGCAAACAACCTGACCGTGATGAACGTCTTCAGGTCCGCTGCAGCGGCGAGAAGTATGGCTGTGACCGCTGTCGCCGGAACGGTCTCTCTTGCGAATATCAGGTTTCGATGGTAGGCCGGGCGCCGAAGAGACAACGGAGGAAAGCGAGCGACCAGATTCCTCGTCAGCAAGAATCGCGAGTTCCGCCCAGCGCGACTTTGCATCAATCAGGTCCGGAAAGCGGTTCTTCCCCACCATAGTTGGTCAGCGCATCCATAACAGAGAATCCAGTTTCCTCAGTAAATAATGCAATGGGGATGGTTCCGTCTTCACCATGGGAGAGGTTACCGGCGTCTCGGCAGAGGTGGAGATCAACAGTTATCTGCAGAACCTGTTAAGTGATTACCCGGACTTACCACTGGTTTCGCCCGGCGCAACCAATCCTTTCTGGCTGGCAGCAGAGAACTTGTTGCCCCATCCACGTTCAGACATTCATGGTATCTCCACTTCTGAGAGCATGTCCAATAAGCACATTGAGGAGTTGCCTGCCCCGGAGCGGACAGGCGAATCGGTGCGGTCCCGATTAGCAGAACAGACCGATGAGAGAGTCCCCCCGAGCTATCGCGATCCGTCGGTGGTGGCGGGTTACACACATACCGCCGCCTTGAAGATAATCGAGTCCTTGGAAGAGCAGCTCCCGATCTCCCGGGTCCCAATCGACCAAGCGATGCGGCTAAACCGGCAAGCCATGGCAAAGGTACGGGAAGTGAGCAATACCGACGAATTTCGACGTTGCCAGAGATGTCCGCTCTTGGTGGCAACTGTCCTAGATCTGGTCGTGGGGCTGTATGAACTCGTGCTCCTCTCCATTCAGCGGCCTGCGAGCGAGGGTGACACTGTGTCCTTGGCCGATCAGAATAATTTGCCCTGGCCACAGAGTCCCTTTCAGCAGCGGGCTAGGACAGGTGAGATGCCGAGGGGGGGGGTCGAGTCCCGGATCGGCCATCAGCGACGGGTCGGAGCCCCCGCTTTTCCAGTTTGGACGCCTTGAGTTCGATCCGGACGAACAAGAGATCTTCCGGACTGCGATGGTGATTTGCGACGGTGCGTTGAAACCATAATATATTGTAGTCAAGAGATTCTACGCCAGAAGCAGGCCGCGAACTTCCACGGTGGGCCTCTTAATGGATTGTTTCAATCAAGAACCCCATCAAATCATGTACACACCCAGTGGTACCAGGAGATGGGATACCGGGCTAAGGAGCTTCTGGTACTTCACCCTACTAACCACCATGCTCCTCCTTCCGCAACACCGTTATAAGGGTTATTCTTCCTTATCGCTGAGTACTATTGTCTAGTAGATGAGATCATGAAGCAGTACTCTTGCATTGGAGATTATGACTAACTATGAAACAAGGAGCAAAAGGGAGCTATAATTCAGAGATGCTACAGTTTCGTTGCACGAGCCCAGAACAGTTGCAACTGCCCACTTGGAGCGGCAGGAACGAGTGATAGTCGATCCGCTAGCACAAATTGCGATTCTCCACAGCCCGCTTGTTCGAAGAGGGAGAATATCTGGTCCTGCGAAAAGCTGTGGTGGGAGATGGTATGCGCTGCGGGGTGTTTTGGGTCAACTACCTCGTGCATGTGGTGATTGTCATGATCTTCCGAAAAGGAAGTTGTCTGCACGCTGGCTTGCTGCTCAGTCTCATTCGACAAATCACGCGTCGCCCAGTCGATGATTAGAAGCACACCGCCCGGTCGCAGTCTTTCGGCGAGAAGTTTGGTGGCCAAAGCGATGTCTTCGACATGGTGCAAAGCCATACAAATAGCTACCAAATCGAAACCACCCAGCTCTTCCTTGCTGAGTGGAGGGCTAGTTGGTGTAACTATGGGAGACAAGAGGTTACCCTGAATGGCCGACATGCGCGACTTGTCAAGCCCTAGTTCCGCTGCGGTTGCACGATATTTGTCCAGCATTCCATCTGACAGGTCGACGCCGATGCATTTGGAAAAAAGATGATGTAGCGACTGTAGAACCCCAACAGAGTCAGTATTGTGTGCTGCTAGAGTCATAAGCTCCAATCTCCAACCAAGGCCAATAACTTACGCGTGAAACAATGCCATTTCCGCAGGCATAATCCATCAATTTCGTCTGCCGAGTATTGTCGCTGCTAGGAGGCTGAATGCCTATCCAGTCCACATTACCCGTCAGAAAGCTGAAAATCTGCTTCTGAAGATCGTGCACCCATTGGTCCTTGAAAACATGCCCAGAGGCATGACTAGACACAGTCAACAGTCAGCATTTCTCCCAAGGTCCTCTCTGTGCGTTTTTCATGGGAGTTTCTCCCTTGCTGAAGACTCACTTCCAATATTCTTGGTTCTTGTCGGCGAGTGTATCTCCCATTGTGCTAGGTAGGTCAGAAATATCTTCTATGAATGTAGTTCGATATCGAAGAAGGAGAGCGAGTATAGCCACCAGTGCAACTGCGCAATATCCCCAGGTAAGCATTGGCGAAAATGCGATGTGGCGCTACAGCGCCGTATTTATATGACCCAACTTACATGTGATCGGCTAGGCAGCTTAGTTATTGATCCTCTTAACCTCCAAGGTTAGAAAATTACCGCTTGAAACTCAGAAAGGAGGCTAGACTAGATGGTGACCTCGCGATCCACCCCTGAATGCTGGGGGTGGGGCAAGAGGCGTCGATCGTTGACCCCGATTGGCTTATCCCAACGGACCGAAGCAACGGGCCAATAACCAGCGGACGCTGCCATCGGAGAATATCTCACAGCTTCTAAGGTCATTGCACACCCAGTGAAGTGAAAGGACCACTATGCTTAGGGATTTGGGAAGGAAAGTAGCAAAGGCCCGAGGGCCCGATACGTTGAAGTTACCACATATTAAACTCAGTGAATCTGTATCTAATTACATTTTGGGGTACACATCTACACGCTATCACACGACTATAAACCATTACTATTTACCACCACCAACAATGGCAGACGACGCCTCTTGCCTGGCCCAGGTCGGCTAGCTCTTACGATGTTTGCTCTATCTATGGGCATGTTCACTGCCAACCTGGACTCAACAATTCTGGCCACCGCTATTCCTTACTTCGCCAATGAATTTCATAGTATCGATGATATTGGTTGGTATGGTTCGGCCACGTTCTTGAAATTTGCAGCCTTCCAGACGACTTGGGGCAAGGCATTCAAGTACTTCCATCTAACATGGTCATATCTTCTGTCTCTCTTCATCTTCGAGCTGGGCAGTCTCATATGTGCCGTGGCCCCGAACAGTGCTACGTTAATAGTCGGCCGTGCAATTGCTGGTACCGGGGGAGTAGGTCTTTGTACGGGTACCTTTGCCATCATTGGGTATACTGTCGCTTCGGAGCGCCAATCTGGATTCATGTGGAATACCGAAGGGAGTTTTATTGCCGTTGACTGGCGAGAACGGGTGTGGACGGGGAAGAAGTTGGTTTTCGCCAATGGAGTCCTTGATATCTTTCCAGATATCACAGGATATGGAGAGTGCTGGGGACTAGGAATGTAACTATGATCGTATTTATTTGTTATTTTATTTGCTGTTTCTATGACTCACATTGCGCGGCGCAAAACAGCTTTCACTGTCTCTTCTGCCACGGCTTTGAAGAATGAGGCTGCGAATCCGCAGGAGTGCTCGCCATTGGGGATATGGGCAACACCATGGCGGGGATGCACGTTGCACGGATGGCCCGGCGGTTCGTTACGACCGTCACCATCTCTATACACATGGCGCACAAGAGCGTACCGAGGCGCTCGAGAAAACGAGCCATGATAAGGGCATTAAGGTCGATAGTAGGCCTGTGACGCGGCTGGTCAAGGGGCCAGGCCCATCAGACGTGGAAGTAGGATTTGAAGATAGTACTAAAAGAATAGAGGGATTCTTGGTGAGCATCGTCTAACCCTAAACTTCAATTCTGCGTAGTGGATACTGACCATCCGCAGGTCCACGAGCCTAAAACAGAAATTAACGGCCCGTTCGCCGAGCAACTAGGATTGTACCTCACATCTGATGGTGATATCAAGACAGCGAAGCCGTTCTACAGCACCTCCGTTCCCGGAGTATTTGCAGCGGGTGACTGTGCCGTGCCCATGAAGGCGGTAGTAACGGCCATGTTGTCGGGGACGTTGGTGGCGGGAGGATTGGCCGGACAATTGCAGGCAAAGCTGTATTCGGGAGAGCAGAAACTAACACAAACTGTTTGAGAGCTTCTAGAGAAACAGTCTTGAGTAGAACGAGACTGCGGAGGAGGGAGGGGCTGCTAAGCCTACTTTTACCAGTATGTCTGCTTCCTAAAACTGTATCAATCACCCCGGAGATACACATAGTACCCTAGATGTTAATCGTTTTAGTTACATTTAAACAAGTTACGGCCCAGGTCCTGTAATAGAGCAGAAAACCTCGTTAATATCTTCATTTGAGAGGACTTCTAAGTTTGACCAAATTTCAGAATTTCAATCACGCCCTAGTACGAATAGATGAAAGCCATGGCTCATATCGACTAGGTGGATTCCTCATAGCAGCACATATTCACTGAACTGTTGACCGCGTTCTCCAAGGAGCCAACAGCCGTCGGTGTCTCGTTGCCAAATACAGTTGCTGCACTCAGATTGCCCGTATTCATAGCCGACGACTACGCAGAAGGGGAAAACCCCTCTTCCATTTTGACACAGAGAACACTCCAACTCAGCACGATGTCCAACCACAAAAGTATAAATCGCTTCAACATGCTCGGCGCTCTTGGAGATCTCTTTATTCAAGCTGAAAGCATCCCAGTGGATATCGTATCGCAGCATCGGTTCTCGGCGAGGTGGGAGCGTGACTAGGTAACGGATGAAGGAGGACGTGATGTACAGTCCACCTCGTACGGAAAGATAAGGAAGCGCCTGGATATGAATTGCCCAGTCTCCTGCAGGGCGCTCTTCGGCTCCAGTGTGGGGGGCTGGGAGGTTGGCTGCCTCGGCCAGGTGAGAGAATGCAGCCGCAGGGGCTCGACTACAAACGTCAGTGTGGCTCTCACAATGGTTACTAAGGAGGTTGATCTTACTCCAAAGCCATCTTGCTTAGTGGGTGGGATGAAAAGAGATCAAATCAAAGGATGGAGTCGATAAATCGATGGTGACGTAGAGTGAAGGAGATGCAAGAATGAATTGAAAGAAGGAAGGAAGTGAGAGAAGAATGAAATAGTATTTGAAGTACTAAAACGCGTAGGTTATCAATCGACAACTTTCTACGCGCTTTTCTTTGCGCTGTCTTATCTAACCTTGGATATGCTCATTTTTCCATTGACCTATGCTTTGTGGTGTACATGTGTCCCCTGTGGGCTGAGAAAAGAGCGCAGTTAGTCACATCTGCGACCCTTCTCTAGAAAGTTCTACAGGAAGATTATGATGATACAAACTTCTGGTATCAACTGCCTAGGCATGACTGGAGCTCAATTCACACGATGGCAGCATATCCAGAGAATAACTAGCCCACTTCGTCCAAGTCTTCTCTTTCCCTTTGCAGGAGTTGAGGGCACGTTCGACTTCCTGCGCTCCCTTTTAATGGCCCTAATAGCCCCTTTAGTTGTATCCCAACCTTCTAGGGTCAGAATTTGGTTATTCGGGGCATTCTTTACGAAGCTGTCTAGTGTTGCTCGGTCCTGCTAGTGACAGCTCGTGCAATACATCTTTTCCGACACTAGATAACAAAGGACAAAATGTTTTATTTTCCCTCTACCTACCTACATGGGCTAAAGGATACGCCGTTGGAAGCGAGCTTGGCCACTTGCTAATTAAGGGTTTCTCTAACGACCCTCCTCTTGTATCTCTCTATTGGGAGACAGAGCATAGTTCAACTTTGAAGGTTAAAGGTGATACAACAGGCTTTCGGGGCTTTTAGGTGGACTTCTTAGCTGTCAGCAGATTGCATGCAATGGCCCTGTTGGCCTAATATCCTGTATCGCCTTCTGCATCTTCCGCAGTAACGTATTGGGACTTCTCTAGTGTCGGAGGTAATTTAGTTACTAAAGGAGCTGGCCGGTTTTCACAAGTTAGTCTCAAAGTTTTTGAAAAGGACATACCTCTCTCTCAAATGTGCCGAGCAGAAATGCTACGATATGTACCATTTCTAGATTTATAAAAATCGCTTGTTGGGGATTGCCACTTTCTTTCGATGTGCCCTAAGGGAGGTATCAAGGGAGACCAAGAGGTGCTGTTGTGTCTGACAGGGATTAGATGACTGTAACGGAGATGCAATGTGGGGTGACAAGCCAACTTCCGAGGCCTGAGGAGCGGAGGGCTTGTGTTTGTATATGCTCACCATCTGCACATATATAGCTAAATGTTTGTAGATAGGTATATGACTACCTACAATAATGGATAATCTATGCGGCCTCTGCGCTTCGCGATTTAGTTCAGTCAATTGATACATCTGGCTCGAGATGATTTGAAATATATTGCATGTCGAGGCAACTTGCCAAGCTTTACAACATTCAAAGACTCTGGTTAGAAGCGAAGGTGGATCTTTAACACGGGCATTTCGGTCAAATGGAGACATATTCAAGACCTATGTAAGATCTCTAGAGAACAATGGATCCATGGACCTGGGAAAAATGGGCTTAGATAAGCTCAAAGGCCGAGCTCGGGAATACGAGGTTTCAGTCTCTGGCCTAACTATGTTGTATATGAGCTTAAGTAAGCCCTACTAGGCTCCAGGGCTCCGGGGCTAGATCGCTGTTTAGGCAACATTCAATAACGTTACGTGATGGCCTCGCTGGTGGCTTTTCTATCCAAGGTGCCTGATCTTAGGTCTTCCCTGCTTTCTTCCAAGGTTAGCAAGTATATGATGAATCGAAAGTCGGTCAGGAGATCAGAGTTGTATGTGCATGCATCTGGGTATCAGATCTTGTTATCATGGACGAATCTATCGAATCACCTCAGATTCAACATCCAGATGTCCAATGGGCGCGGGTTTGTTATGTCCGCGGGTATTGCGGCCGCTTAGTAAGATGAGATAGCAGGCAAGCTCTGTGTCTATAATTGTGTCATCCATGGATACTCTTACCACAAGCAACTAGTTTCATCCAATGAACATGGTCCTCGGCCTTCGGCGTTTATCCACAATTAATTCCTTGGGTAGTTTCAGTAGTTACGGAGTAAAGTTGCAGCGTACACTTATGGAGACGGCGTGGTGCCAAGACTCCAATCGGAGGTTGGGGTAAGCGAATAAACCGATTAGTCAGCGGCTCGGATTCAAGAGAGTTCCTCCGAACCCTTTTAGGTTATCAATTTCTGACTCTTCACAGGGGTCTTAGAGCGAAAGATCTGTTTTATCAATTAAGGCTCCCCACCGAAATCCCGATGCTGCCAATAATAAAGTAATGTTTGCGTCGGCCTCGGCTTTACGGGGCCGCTGCAGTGGAACCCTAACATTCTCATAAAAGGATGGCGTCTCCCAAGTTGATATCTGCGTGTTGTACTATTCGACCTCTTTCAACGCCTCCCCCCCTTCTCTATTCCCTGCCACGATGGATGGGTCAGAAAAAGGACTGGGCGCAAGCTCCGATGGGATCCAATTCGATACCGAAAGCGCCATGACGATCGCAGGCGACGAAACTCCCGGCAAGGAGAGCCTCAACCTCAAAGGAAATGACTGGAGCATGTTGACCAAGCTCCAGGAGGAGAACGATCGTAAGTTGGCTGCTGGATTCAAAAAGCAGGAACTTGGCGTCACATGGCAGAATCTCAGCGTGCAGGTAACAAGCTCGGAGGCCGCTGTGAATGAGACGGTCCTCTCCCAGTTCAATATTCCCACCAAAATCAAAGAGGGCCGGCGAAAGCTTCCTCTACAGACGATTCTCAACAAGAGCCATGGTTGCGTGAAACCCGGTGAAATGTTGCTTGTGCTGGGCCGCCCCGGCTCTGGCTGCACGACATTGTTGAAAATGCTTGCCAACAGACGAGGAGGATACAAATCAGTGGAGGGCGATATTCGCTTTGGATCCATGCAGCCCAAGGAAGCTGAAAACTTCCGAGGCCAGATTGTGATGAACACCGAAGAAGAGATCTTCTTCCCAACCTTAACAGTTGGTCAAACTATGGACTTTGCCACACGCCTTAAGGTGCCATTCCATCTGCCAGATGGTATGACTGCCTTGGAATACCAAGAAGCATCGAAAAAGTTCCTCCTCGAATCCGTCGGAATCTCTCATACTGAGAACACCAAGGTTGGTAATGAATACGTTCGTGGAGTTAGCGGCGGTGAACGCAAGCGAGTTTCTATCATCGAATGTATGGCCTCCCGAGGATCCGTCTTCTGCTGGGATCAATCGACTCGTGGTCTTGATGCCTCTACTGCCCTTGAATGGACGAAGGCTATCCGAGCTATGACCGACACACTCAATCTCTCCACCGTGGTTACTCTCTACCAGGCTGGAAATGGCATTTACGATTTGTTCGATAAAGTCCTCGTTCTTGATGAAGGAGAACAGATCTTCTACGGCACTAGAGAGCAAGCTAGGCCATTTATGGAAGAAGCCGGATTTATCTGCCGTGAAGGTTCTAATATCGCCGATTACCTCACTGGTGTCACTGTACCGACCGAGCGCAGAATTCGGGATGGCTTCGAGAGTCGCTTCCCGCGTAACGCCTCCGCGTTGCGAGCCGAGTATGAAAAATCACCGATCTATACTCAAATGGTAGCAGAATACTCTTACCCGGATTCCGATCTTGCTCGCGAGCGGACTGAAGAGTTCAAGCAAGGCGTGGCCTTTGAAACCTCCAAAAACCTACCCAAGAACAGCCCCTTCACCGTTGGCTTCGTTGATCAGGTTAAGATCTGTGTGCAGCGCCAGTACCAAATCCTTTGGGGCGACAAAGCTACTTTCATCATCAAACAGGTAGCAACACTAGCCCAGGCCTTGATTGCCGGCTCCCTGTTCTATGATGCCCCCGATAACTCTGGTGGACTGTTCATCAAATCCGGTGCCCTCTTCTTCTCCCTTCTTTACAACAGTTTGCTCGCCATGAGTGAAGTGAACGAGTCCTTCTCCGGAAGACCTGTGTTGATCAAGCACAAGGGCTTCGCTTACTTCCACCCCGCCGCTTTCTGTCTCGCCCAAATTGCTGCGGACATACCTGTCTTGCTTTTCCAGGTTTCCATGTTTGGTCTGGTTCTTTACTTCATGGTTGGACTCTCAATGTCTGCCGGGGCGTTCTTCTCCTACTGGATTATCGTGTTCACAACCACAATGGTAAGTGCCTTTCAATTTGCTCGCATGATTGTCAACTAATCAAAATACAGACTATGACTGCTCTCTTCCGAGCCGTTGGCGCTCTATTTTCTACCTTTGATGGAGCTTCCAAGGTCTCTGGTTCTCTCATCATGTTCACCGTTCTGTACACCGGTTACATGATTCCAAAGCCTACAATGCACCCGTGGCTCGGCTGGATCTTCTGGCTCGACCCGCTCGCTTATGGGTTTGAGGCTTTGCTAAGTATTGAATTCCATGATAAGACCTCCATTCCATGTGTTGGAACGAATCTGATCCCCACCGGCCCTGGATATGAGAATGCTCAGGCGTATCAAGCTTGCGCTGGTGTGGCTGGGGCGATCTCAGGACAGAACTTCGTTGTTGGCGACAACTATCTCGCGTTGCTCTCGTACAGCCACTCGCACGTTTGGCGCAACTTTGGTATCAACTGGGCCTGGTGGGTTTTGTTCGTTGCTCTCACAATGATCGCAACTTCGAAGTGGCGGACACCCTCCGAGTCGGGTAGCACGCTGGTCATCCCTCGTGAATACTTGCACAAGCACATCCAAAATCAGCAAAAGGACGAAGAAGGCCAGAGTTCAGACAAACAGGTCTCCCAAACCAAGGATGAGGCCCCAAAGCTTGACAATCAGTTGGTCCGCAATACGTCCGTTTTCACCTGGAAGGATCTTTCATACACAGTTCAAACGCCTACCGGTGACCGACTCCTCCTTGATCACGTCCATGGATGGGTGAAACCCGGCATGCTAGGTGCTTTGATGGGCTCCTCTGGCGCCGGCAAGACAACTCTACTTGATGTTCTCGCTCAGCGCAAAACCGAAGGAACTATTAATGGTTCTATCATGGTTGATGGTCGTCCATTGCCTGTCTCATTCCAACGCTCCGCCGGCTATGTTGAGCAGTTGGACATCCACGAACGTATGGCAACGGTCCGAGAATCCTTGGAGTTCTCTGCCCTATTGCGCCAACCTGCTTTCATCCCGCGCGAAGAGAAACTTGCTTACGTGGATGTTATCATTGACTTACTCGAGCTCCATGATCTGGCTGATACTATGATCGGCAGTGTGGGAGCTGGATTGAGTGTCGAGCAACGCAAGCGTGTCACTATCGGAGTTGAGCTCGTTTCGAAGCCTAGCATTCTGATTTTCCTCGACGAGCCTACTAGCGGCCTTGATGGCCAGAGTGCATACAACACCGTGAGATTCCTCCGCAGACTTGCAGATGCTGGCCAGGCTGTACTAGTCACCGTGCATCAACCATCTGCGCAACTTTTCGCTGAGTTTGATCAACTTCTTCTGTTGGCTAAGGGAGGCAAGACTGTTTACTTTGGTCCCATTGGAGAGAATTCGAAGGATATCAAGGGCTATTTCTCCCGTTACGGAGCGCCGTGCCCGCATGAGACTAACCCTGCTGAGCATATGATCGACGTTGTTTCTGGTCAATTGAGTCAGGGTAAAGATTGGAACAAGGTCTGGATGGAGTCACCCGAACACAGTGCCATGCTGAAGGAGCTTGATGAGATCATTGAGACCGCTGCATCGAAGCCGCAAGCTACAACCGATGATGGTCGCGAGTTTGCTTGTACCCTCTGGGAGCAGACGACCCTGGTTTTGAAACGCACATCAACAGCCTTGTACCGAAACTCTGACTACATCAACAACAAGTTTGCCCTCCACATCTCATCAGGCTTGTTTGTGGGATTCAGTTTCTGGAAGATTGGCGACTCTGTCACTGATCTTCAGAGCGTGTTATTCTTTGTCTTCAACGCCATCTTTGTCGCTCCCGGTGTGATCAATCAACTGCAGCCGACTTTCCTTGAACGTCGCGATCTGTTTGAGGCACGCGAGAAGAAGGCTAAGATGTACTCATGGAAAGCGTTCACCATTGCCTTGATTGTCTCGGAATTCCCATACCTGGTTGTGTGTGCCGCTCTCTTCTTCAACTGCTGGTATTGGACGGCCGGTATGACAGTTGATTCCAGTAAGAGCGGTAGCATGTTCTTCGTATTTTTCCTCTACGAGTTCCTATACACTGGAATTGGTAAGCCAACCAACCCTCTTTTATATTGACTTCCGTTAACGAACGAACCTAGGTCAATTCGTCGCTGCATATGCACCCAACGCCCAGATGGCTGCCATGATCAACCCTCTAATCCTGGGCGTATGTTTTCTCTATTCTCACCCATCCTAATATCTCAGCTAACACCGTGTTTCTCAGACAATGATCTCTTTCTGTGGTGTTTTGGTCCCCTACGCCCAAATCGTCAGCTTCTGGCGATACTGGATATACTGGCTTAACCCATTCAACTACCTTATGGGCAGCTTGTTGGTCTTTGGCCTGTTCGATCGCGAGGTCAATTGCAAGGAGCAAGAATTCGCTAAATTCAATACACCCAACGGAACTACTTGCGGTGAATACCTAAGCGACTTCATGCAGACCATTGGCACCCGTATGAACCTCATCAACCCCGAGGCCACAGAAGGATGCCGCGTGTGTCAATACACCCGTGGATCCGATTACCTTTATACCATCAACTTGAAGGATTACTTCTACGGCTGGAGAGACACGGGCATTGTGGCTCTGTTTGTCATCAGCTCGTATGGGCTGGTGTTTGGACTCATGAAATTGAGAACTAAGGCATCCAAGACCGCCCAGTGATTGGGGATTTGACCTTCAGGAATGTGGATTATCGACTTTTTCAAAACTTAGTCTCTAGACCTGCTTTCTTTTCTTCCTATGCGAACACCTAGAGGTGTGAGTACATAATTCTTCTTTTCTCTGCACATTGCTATAGACCACATGTACTATCTCCCCTCGTTTCAAATTGAATATATATTAATTCATATTGTCGCCTTTGGTTTTAAATAGTTCAAGTAAAAACATCATGTGACATGCTGGCCGAGAATGTCAGGCTGAGATAGTCAGGTTTCTAGGAGTTGCACCGGCCAAGCTCCAGCCACACGGAGAAAGTGCGAACCCTCTGGGATTATCATTCTTGAAAGAAAAAGAAGGGGAAAAAAAGAAAAGGCTGGTTGATCCAGTGATCGACATAGAGGAATGAGCTGCTCTCATTGCCATATCATCACTATCTAGTCTTTGTCTCAGACAGACGATAATGTGTCCTACGGGATTGCCCAGAAACTGAATTTCTAGAGCCAGGCTACCTATCACAGACCTCTAGCATAAACCCAGCGAACAATGTTGACGTTAATTCAGCTCGGCTCACAGAGTTTGTCGGACTTTGTCCGAGCCGAAGTGAAGGAAAGGCCAGAATTGAAGCCTGAGAGCCAGTCTTGGCGCAAAGGGTTGGGGTAAGGACTCTCCAGGGTTACTCCTTTGCCTATGCTAATGATCAGGCCGTGTCTCCACCGTGGGGGTCACGGCAGTTTTCTCCCTATGAGACATCGTCAACGCCGTCATACCACCGGATCCGCTCGTACAATTTCCGCATTGAGATTTCCCCGCAAAATGATTGGGCCCTCCCCCACGTTTCTCCAGAATTCAGGATTCACGGGGTAAATGCGATCTTCAGAGTAACATGACATGGGCCATCCCGCTCCCCGCACATAAATGAGGGCCAGGCCCGGGACCTTGTCGCTACTCTATACTATTTTCATCTGATCAAGTGAGCAACCATGGTCGGAACTGAAAATACCATCACAGAGGCGGAGTTGGGGATGAAGATGGACTTGAGTCACGAGGAAGTTGTCCATATGGCAGAGTTGACTGATGAAGAGAAAGTTATTGAGAAAAAATTGCGCAAGCGCATTGATGCTCTGATTATGCCACTGGCTATTCTGGTCTATCTGATGAATTATATCGATCGGTACGTTCATCCCATCCATCACAGTCAGTCGATGCTAATAGAACCAGCAATAATTATGCTGCAGCGAAGCTCCAAGGTCTCGAAGAGGATCTCAACCTCGACGATACAAAATACCAAACCGGTCTCTCTATTCTCTTCGTTGGATACATTCTTATGCAGGTGCCTTCGAACATGCTTTTGAACTACATGGGTCGACCATCCCTATACATTGGGTTCTTTGTTTGCGCTTGGGGGCTGGTATCAGCAGTGACAAGTCAAGTCACAAGCTATGGAGGCATTGTGGCATGCCGATTCATTCTTGGTTTGGTTGAAGCGCCCTTCTTCTGCGCCATTCTCTTCTATCTGTCGAAATGGTATACAAAGCAGGAATTGGCTTTCCGAATGAGTATATTCTACTCCGGTTCCCTCCTTAGTGGCGCTTTCGGAAATCTCATCGCGGCGGGTATTCTCAACGGTCTCAAAGGCCACCGAGGACTTTCGGCATGGCAATGGCTGTATATTATTGAAGGTTCCATCACTTGTGCTATTGGACTTGTCATTTGCTTTGTCCTACCTGACTTCCCCGAGACATGGAAACTTCTCTCCCCGGAGATGCGCAAAGTTGCCCAGCGACGTCTTGCCATTGAGGCCGGCCAGGCCGATGTGGATGAAGGAGGTAGCAAGAGCCAGTTCGAGGGCTTCAAACTCGCCATGACCGACATGAAAACCTATGTATTCGCCTTGGCGTATATGTGCATCACCGGAGCCGCGGGTTTCCAGAACTTCTTCCCGACATTGGTGAAGACCCTCGACTTGCCTGAAACCATTACGCTGGTGCTGGTGGCACCTCCATATCTGTTTATGGTTGTATATTCTCTTTGTCACTCAGTGGCTTCTGATAGATTGGAGAAGAGATTCTGGTTCTTCATCTACCCGATCCCAATCACCATCATTGGATTCGTCATCTTCATGAAAACCGACTCTTTTGCACCACGATACTTCTCATTCTTCTTGATGGTATTTGTGTTTGCCCAGAATGGAACTCTGTATTCCTGGCTCGCGAGCTCCATTCCTCGTCCACCCGCTAAGCGTGCTGTCGGTAAGTCATATCCCCTTAGTGGGTTCCACTGTCCATCAAGCTAACCACAACAGCCTTTGCATTTTTCAACTCAATTGGAAACAGCGCTTCGATTTGGACCCCCTATACTTATCTTGACAAAGAGAAGCCTCATTACTCCATGGCTATGGGTGTTTGCATTGCACTACAGATAATCGGTGGTCTTGCGGCCCTCTTCTTGTACTTCAATTTGCGCATGCTCAACAAACGCCAGGAGCGTATGGAGAATGAGGAAGTACAGCTTTCCGATAAAGATATTCGTCGGCTTCAGGCTACTGCTGATATTGAGGGGATTGATATTGCTGCTGCTCGACGGCTGCAGAAGGGATTCCGCTATGTATTGTAGAAGAATTCTAGCAAATTTCATATGATTTGATTTGATATCTTAAGACCTTAATTCGAAGTTTTTGACTTGTTCATTTTTGCCAACCCTTTCCCTCCCAACAATTCGCAACGAACCTGGATCAAACAGGTCCATACAAGCCGACGTCTTACATCACCTATGACTCTGAATTGGACGCTAAGAGGGTCCGTATAGACCGCACATGTTCATCATGCTCTTATTCGTTGTGAGGTGGGTTACACAAGGGTGTCTTCTGAGAAAAAGGCTGATCGGTCAATCGAGTAGCAACATTAACAGCGGTATACACATAGTTTCCTAGATATCAAATCGCTTCTCCCTATCGAGATTTTCAATCGCACCCAACTCTCTCTTCGACGTCTTATTTCCTCTCCGGTATATCCATATCAACAGCAGGGTAATCGGAACTGAGGCAGCATAGAGCAACAAAATAGCTAGAAATAGCCGGGTGTAGCGCGGTCCATCCGAAGATCTAAATAGTTGTTGACCCGCGATAGCGCCTGAGTTACTGCCGATGACAACCATGGTAAGACCTAGACTCCAATTGCTAGTCTTGGTTGCATTTATACTCACCATTGCACCGCTCAGACCTTGAACAAGAGCATTACCTCCGCTTGACAATGCGAAGATAGAATATCGAGTCCACTTGTTAGTTCCCAGCGGGAGTCCAAAAAGTGCACCCCGCAAACGCGATGGACCACACAAATGAGTCTGGTCAGGGGCGAGTGAAATCAAATAAGATAGAACAATGACATGAACACTGCTGACAGCGTTTAGAAGATTGCCGTCAATTTTGGAGAATCCCATACTCTAACGGTAGGCCCATAGAGGTGTAGCCGGTGCTCACCGTCAAGGTGGAGACATACCCCAGAATGCAAACAGTACAAACAACTTTGGAAAAAACGATCCAAATGTAGCATAAATACTCCGTATAGGGGATTGATATATGATATATGCTATCATATACTCATAGAGATTATGATAGACATAGTGATATATTTAAAGCATAAATCTGTGGTAAATAAAGGGGTTAGCGAAGGTACTCCGTAGTCTAGTTATATATAAGGTGGATTCTACCTACGCAATATCAATTACTATAAGATAAAAGCCCATTATGACTAGTAGAAGCAACCTTGATCCAGACGTGGCAAGGAATGGAGTCCGAGTGGTACGACTGTCCTATCATACCTACATACCTAAGGTAGTGTCTAGACTGTCGATCCAATCATGGATTACCGTATCAATGTGGTCCCGAACGGATGTTAGGGCCTAGTATATATGCCGCTGCAAAGACAAACAGAGGTTCTGTTTGTCCTTATGATCTTTTGGCCTAGCGGCTAAATGCTCTTATGTAATCACTTAGGTGTAGCGGCCTGAGTAGTTAAACCTGCCCTTCCGGGCAGGATTACATCAACCCATATGGTGTGTCACCTGACTTGCCTCTGAAGTCATTGACATTTAAATAGTTTGAATTGCATCGCCTTATTCCCCGATTATCTCTGAATTATTCACAATTCAATATTTGAACCTCACTTTATGTACATTTATCGTACACAGTGTGATCGACAGACAGCCTAAGGTCAACATCCCTCCCATAACTGATCCACATAAACCCAGACCTCCACACCATGCAATCAGCAACTTCGCGACCAATTCTTCGTATCACTACAAATCCAACTCTTCTGCGATCCCTTTCCAGTACCCCAAGAATCATGGGTGCAGGTGATATAGGTTCGACAAAGTCGGGCTTTATGTCCGAGTATGGTGGCACACTACAAAATGAATGACGTCATATCTGACTATCAGCAGGAAAGACTCTTTCGCCAAGCGCGAGGCGGCACACGAAGCCATGTACATTCGACAAATTGAAATGGAGAAGTGAGTAGCACTGACCCAATTTCAAGACATCCAATTTACTTGAGTGATAGGCTTGAACGTCTCAAAGAAAAGCTCAAGGAGCAGCGCAAGCATATGGACGAACTCGACAAGCATCTGTAGGGATCCTGGATTCTCCCCGTGTGGCCAACACTGACAGATCACAGCGATGAGTATACCAGGTCTCAGGGGGGCGAACAGAACTAGCCTTGCGACGAAGTCGCAAGCATCCCGTGAATGGCCTAGATGGTGATACGATCGAATTCACCCGACATATCGACATACGCATTACAATCGACTCGACTTTTAACTAACAATAGTGTCATAATGCTTTTCAAACTTGTGTACACGATAATTTGCTAGCCTAGCGTTATTACGAAATGAAATGCAACATCGACTTTTAACCAGGAGACTCCACTCTTAGTCTCTTCGTCAGCTCTAAATCTTTGCCTGCCACCTCCACCGGTAACTCAGACAGGCCCATCTGGCCATCACAAACAAACCAAGTGACACTATGAGAACACTTCCCAAATATGCCACCATGGCTTGCTTCCCGACTTTGTCGAGCATTTCACCGCCAATGGGGATACAGATGAGTGTGCTAAGGTTCTTATTAGTGACAAACCAAGAAACGGGATTTCAATGACTCACGCAAAGCTGACAATAGAATATGTCAAGCCGAACCTTCCACCAACCTCGCTTGCCCTGGAGATCTGCCCGATGCAGGCTGGTGCAAGACTCAGGAATGATCCTGAAGCCAACCCGAAAATGACCGAGAACATATAAAGTCCTATCAGGGAATTGCCAAACGGCAGCCAGATTACAAACACTGCAAATGCACCCAGAGCAATGAGTCCGGTTTGAGTGTTGATTCGACCAAACCGATCAGCCACACCTCCAGCCACCAGTCGTCCTATCGTGGAGGCTCTGTGCCAGACTAGTCAGCGATTGCCCAAGAGACCATCAACGTGCGACTTACACGTTCTGAACAGCAAGAAGAACAACGCTGGTATTGGTAGAAAACCCTTGCATGATCACATAGGTTGGGTAAAGACCCAGACCAGCAAAAACCTCGAGCTCAAGAGCTATATCAAATCAGCATTTCTTTTCTTCTACCATCCGGATCCTCGACCAAAATCAACCCACCAAAAATGCCGAATGTCAGCCAGGTAAACCTCGCATCTTGCAAAGAACGCAAATTGATAGTCGATTTGCTTCTCCCCTTCGGAAGGCGTGCCTTCACCAGAGCTGTTCCAAGCACACCCAATATTAGCACCAGCAATGCCAGCAATCGAATTGTCCACTTATATCCAAGGTTGGTGAACCCGGATCTGAGAACAAATGGAAAAATTACTCCACCAAGGCCTGCGCCCGACATCGAAATCCCAATTGCAAGGGCTGCCTTTCGATCGAACCATTGAGGCACACTGGCCAACGCGACTGTGCTCAAAAGGGCCGCGCCGGTCCCGGAAAGAACGCCAAGGGTAAGAACAAAGTGCCAGTAAAGGTGGCTTTCAGCAAGAAGAAGAAGGCCAGTCACATAGCATATAGTGCCAGCTATGAGAATGCCCCTGGGACCATATCGATCAAACATCGGCCCAACTTGCACAGAAATACTCAGACCAAAGAACGTGAATAGTCCTGGAATCCAGCCCACTGCACTGGGTGAGTAGCTGGCCAGCTGATGAGTCGCGAAATAATTTTGCAGAATTCCCGTCGTGTTCATCACGCCGAATGTCCCCATCAAGAGACAGAATGAACCCGCCACAACACACCATGCCTGCAGCCCTCCATCTGGGAATGTGTCTTCGGTACTATGACCGGTAAGATGGGTGGTGAGTGTGGATAGCTCGGCTGGGGGTTCGACAACGGAAAATGCCGACCGGGGAGCTTCTTCGTCGAAGTTTGAGTGGTGACTCGTGGGATAACCAGTAGGATAGTCAGCCACGCTTGTCGAGGCCGATTGCCATGGCTGTTGCACTGGTTCTTGCACAGATGCGGTGGCAGACTTTTGCATTATGATGTTCTTGAGCCCCAACAGATGATAGAAAGATTGAGGCGAGACTTTAAAACTGCGGTAGAAATGAAAGGCAGCGCACCCCTCAACAATTTTACAGAATATCCAGAATTCCAGTTATGTGGAGGTGACTCATTACGATAAGGGTTTGCATTAATCTCCATGATTTCATGGTGGGGTAAACGATTGTGTTATTTTGTAGTATACTTCGGCATCGCCTTCCGATGTTCCAACTTGGGGGATGCTGTGGTCGCGAACAAGAGAATATTTTTTGGAAATCAATTTTTGGGGCTTGGAGCCACTCAATCCTCCAATGGCTTTAATTGATATTACTATTCTTTGAATTATACAGAGTGCCCAGGTGATACTTCCTCTATAAGAGATCCCCGCCATCGGCTCCCTTTCCGAGATCACATGGACGGTTGACTTGGTATCCATTTCATGAATAAAGGTAAATTTATGTTAGATATACACATGTAGGTGGATGGGCTAGTGGTTTTGGAAATATATTCGTATATTCCGACGCCCTTCCTTGTCGCTGTACTCCATATGTAGATATGCAATCGGTCTCTGCGGAATTAGTACCCGATATGTATATTGGCATCTACCGCTTTTTAAGGGGAACTCATATCATAACATATTTTTCTTCCTGGACTTCAAAGTGAGAAACTGATCGTATTTGAATGAAAAAGGACCATTCGGCAGTTATGTTGCAGAATGAGGTTGAAGATCAGTGGCATGACACTCGCGCCACCCAACCCCCCCAATATCCCGCGCCGCCAAACATTCCGATTTTCTCCATTGTTACTTACTTCAGACTAAGTGGCATGATTTGGAAGTAAGCCAGCTGACGTTATGATGATTTCGGTTGTGAATCACAGTTTTTGTATAGCTAGCATATATTCTATCCTATTTCTCTTCACCAAGAGCCAGATCATCCAAGATCTACACACATCAATTGAGATCACTATCCTCCACAATGTCCGCAGCACAATGCACCAGGCTCTTCACCAGAAACATCCCTCAAGTGAGGCGGCAACGCCAAATACAAAGTCCTCGCGTCACTCTCGTTGGGAGTCCAGCTCCAAGTCACAACCCTACCATTGACTCCGAAGTTCTACCATATCGACTCTACGAACTCTCACTAAAGAAGATCCGAAAAGAGGCCCACGCTGCTGAGCCCGATCTACGCCATGTAATTGCTGGCGTCACAATGCAAAAAGTGGTTTCCAGTGCCGTGCATGATGATCTTCTACATAGAGTCGACATGATCGAAACCGCAAAATTACCTCGAAGACTACCGATCTTACCAGGTGCCGATGAGCCCTGGGAACATGAAGAAATTGCTGCAAATCAAGCAGCAAATCCAAATGCGTGGGATATGGAATCTCTCGATCAAGCGCTTTGTGAGATGGAACGCGCTAGCAAAAAAGGAAATGTTGCAAAAACTGTTTGTTTTCAATTAATTAGTGAGATGTGAAACTTGAACATCAACTTTATCCCATCAATCTTTGTTTATTTAGACGTTGTTTGAAGTTAATAAGAAGCCATCTAGATGTTTAAGCGTTACTTGGACGTACATGGACGTATCTACACGCTTAGACGTGAGTTTACCGTTACTTAGACGTTACTGAGATGATATCTTAAGCTAAGACATCGCCTGTATGGCGGCCACAGACTCCTTGTTGTACCGCTGGGCGTCTATTGACACAATATTACCCCTTTCCCTCTTCAAAGTGCTCGACTTGTGTGCAATACTTAACAGGCAGGGATTTTGTACCCCTAACCATCTACTACCTCAATCATAACACAATTTCCTATTTAGTAAAGCTTCTTGTCTTTGTTCAATCCTCTTCTCTTTGCTCTCAAACCCACCTTAACTCTTACTATCTGTTACTCAACACCACCCTCTTTCTCCCCCCAAACCTATAATCCCTCTGCTCTCAGACATTACCACGGCATCCAACCATGGCTGAAGAAACGAGGTTGTGTGGCAGCTGCAACAAAGAGAGGTCGAAGGATACATTTCGGGCGCCTGAAGCTGCAGGGAAGGAGTTCTATAAAATGTGTGAGCCTTGCCGCATAAAGTATCGAAATGTGCGTATATCACATGCCCAGATGGGCAAAAAAACCTGGCTTATTAGGTCCAGACTAAAAACACACAGAAATCGCGAGTTAAAAGGTCCCAAGCAAACAGGGGACGAGATTGGCCGTACTATCTCTCCAAGCCAGCACCCCAAACTAACATCGGCCTCAACAACTCGGAGACGGGAGTCACCTCCGCAATCACTAGTGCTGCGCCAATAACCACCATGCCTGAGCAACAGAAATGTACACACGTGGATTCCGGCCACCACAGTCGAGTCACAGTTGCACCGCCCGTTGTGGAAAGTTCTGCGCAAAGCACAACAACAACCACTGTCGTCACCATTTCAACCACCACCGTCTCCAAGGGTATGACAGAAACTCCGACCAAAGCAGCGAAAGACGCAAAGACTGCACAAGACAGCATCCAACAGGTCAAGGATGAAGACCTAGAGTCTCTTTCAAGTGGACCCGAATCTGCGCAGCAAAGCGAAAGCGGCGCGGCTACGAACCATCGCCCTGAATTATTTGGTTGTCTACATTGTGAGAAACTGCGCCCATGGCCAATGGCAGGACTTCATATCTGTTTGTTATGCATTCGGGACTGGAAGTGGTGTGCGAAAGGTGCTCACAATCAAGCCAAGGCGAACTTCTTGTGGGATGATGAGGAGCATGATGAATGTTACATGTGTTATTTTGCGGGCATCTAATGCTTTTTGCCCAGCATGGAGACTGCAGGATTTGTATCTCCACGTGAAGCACCTATACCTAACGTGTATGGCAGCTTTCATTCCTGATTTTCTTTTTCTCCATGGAGTATGTTGGTATTAGTTTATACACGATTTTGGTAGGTTGAAAGAGTGACTAGAGATTGACTCCTGACAGATCAAATAAGGACAAATTGACAGGAATATACATTTCATCTCTTTCGGGGCGTCTTTTTTGACGTCTTTCAGGGTATAAGCTGACCATACAAAAAAGACATACTCGAGAACTAGCTAGCAGATAGGTAAAAAAACGGGCATTTAGTGAGTCTTTCAATATATTTTTGAACATATCAAATACTGTGTTCCATATATTGAGATTTTGAATGAAAGTACGGAGTAGAAGAGGCCTGAAGGAGTTGGCCGATCCAAGATGAGGTCGCTGCACGTGACACTTATCAAATCCAAGGGGTCAAGGAGGTAAGTTTTACCCATTTGCATCTACAGTGCATTTGCTCTGCACAATTTCTAATCTTGAGCCCGCAGTTTATCCATTTTCATAGCCTTCATCCCTGATTCTTCAATCCATGGAAGTGTCCTCCAGAGCAATGTCCAATCAAAACCACTCAATTCAGGCCCAGTCGGAATGGCGGAGTCACTCCACCTGCTCACCTCCACGCACCTATTACAAACCTCCGAGGCGTCAACTAATGTCGAACTAACCAGTGCCAATGCCATCCGAGAGCAAGAGGGCCCACCCCTCAAGCAAGCAGATCTCGGACTCCCACGTCGGAAATCTGGCTCGCCTAAATCCTGCCGTGTCGTTGGCTCAGGATGAGACACGCTTCCCTTCTTCCCCTTTCTGAGCTTCCTTCGCCGCGCCATGGTCGGTGGTACGCAACTATTTGTCCCGGACTCACGAGTCAGGAGGGATCCGAGCCGTCAGTCGCGGTCCTGTAAAGTCTGCCGGCTCCGGAAAGTCAAGGTCCGTTACCCCCGTCATCGTGCTCAGATCGCCCTTGGGGGTCGGAACGCTCCCGTACCCATCTGATGTGTCCCACTGGTAACGCATCACCCGCAAGACTAACGTGGATCCCGCTGTCAGTGTGACCGAGTCAAGCCTTGCCATGCCTGCTGTGCTCATGGCTACCCCTCCAAATGCGTGTATGAGCACGTCCCCGACGAAGAAGCCCGACCCATTAGTCAGGCGGAGGAGATTCGGAACTTGCGGGCGGAGATCCGTGACCTTCGGGGAAGAATAGACGATAAACAGGATGGTACGTTTGCAGGCCCCGCCCACTCTTTTTAATAGCGTGTGCCAAACACCCGTGGATGTGGAACAATCGCTGACGTCTGTGCAGGATCTGGTGCCCAGGATCTTCAGCGCCTAGACAAACTTGAGAGCTTATTTGAGTCTATTCGCTCTGCTCCAAGCCCGTTAGTCGATGATCTTGTTCGCGACATTCGGACGGCACATGTCGGCCTTAAGAAGGATTTGGTGCCTATTGGACCATGGGAAGGAAGGGAAGGTATGTGGTATAACGATTGCATAGATTGGACAAAAAAGTTACCCTTGCTGACAGTCCCAGCGTATGAATTCTACGATTATCCTTCGCGCCCTTCGTCAACTCTGCCGGCTCGGAGTCGCCTGTTAATAAATTCCCCGGTTGAAGACTTCAATAATTTCCAAGGTGACGATGACGATGACAGCGACTTCGAGCGCATGTCGCTGAGCAGTGGGTCCGACTCGTCTGGCACGATCTCGGTTATGAGCATGCAAAGACCCGCGGTGGATGTGTTTGTCGAGAGATTTGTGGATGCATTTAGCCCAGAAGTGGATATGAAATCCGGAAGAGCAGGTGCATTGCGAGCTGCTGCCGGGATTCGAATGTTCTCACCACTTATCACAGATGCGTTCGAGGCCGTCTCGGTAGCATTCTTTGGTCGTTCTGTGCAGAACAAACAGATCGAGGCATCCGGGTTTCGACTTTACCCTCGCGTGCTACGTGAATTGCAGGATGCGTTGGTGGACCCCGAAAAATGCAAAGCAGAATCAACACTGGTGACCGTGATTCTCTTGCTGGCTTTCGAGGTTAGTTTCATAAATAAATCTTGCTCTTTTGCCAATACTAACTCCAGCAGAGTGTTGAACGCACTACTCAGAGTGGTGTCTCAGCTCACGTACGAGGCGCAGTGCGCTTGATTGAACATCGTGACCAGAAAACCACATGTATGGAGTAGAACACCTTTTATTTACAGAACTCCGTCCATATTGGGTAAGATCGCAGCCCTTCCGTAATTGCCACTTCTCGATCTAACAGCTTAGATTGGCGCCGCTCTGGCAGCTCGACAACCTTCATTCCTGGCCCGTGAAGAGTGGAAAACCATTCCGTGGTCAGCAGGAACAACCCAAAAAGATATTCTTCATCATCTGCTTGACCTGGCCACCTCGGTACCAGGCTTACTAGCGGCATCTGATGCCTTCAAAGAAGCAAAAGTCACGTCTCTCATGGGCACACAAGAGATGGCTGTCAAACAGTCTACACTTTGGAACGGAATAGGCGAGCTTACAAACCGCTTCTATCAATGGTACGAAGACTGGGTTGTCGCATACCCTGACGGGCCACCACAGGAAGCCGAACAACACGGCGACCAGGGGTTCCCAATTTTCCAACGCCGCGACCTCCGCACTGGGGCTACTTTTACTCCAACAAGATTCACTTATCCAAACCTGCTACTCGCACAAACCATGTGTGTCTACTACGCTGTACGGTTGGTCCTGTCCTCGATTGACACTAGGCCAGAGGATCGCGTCTCGCCCCTGGAACAGTACGACCTGGGCTGCGGGATCTGCCGCTCGTTGGAATTTTATATCCTCACTGCGCCGGGGAACATGATTAATCGTCTTGCGTTCCCCACCCGAGTAGCCTGGGAAGCATTCCCAGACGGAGGGCCAGAGCGCCAGTTTATGGTTGAGGTACTGCAGCTAGTTGAGAGGCGACATGCTCTTGGGCTTTGGGGAAGTTCCATGCCAGAGTTATCTACAAAAGAATCATCGCCCCTGAACACGGGTAGTCCGTAGTGAGGACGCAAGTACCCTATCTAAACTGAAGTTCCGTGGCCACGATTTAATCATTTTATCTTAGGGTTCTGCAATCCAACTATTTGGACGCAATAAGTTTTGTGCGGGTGTGCAGCTGTCATTCAAATGAACATGATGCCCACATGGGCTTATATGGATATTGTTCAGCAAGGTCTCATAATGTACGGAGTATTGTTGTTCAGCTTCCAATAGTGTAGAGGCTATGCACCGCGGCTTTCCGGCTATATTGCCCGAATAATACAATGCCCAAGCATCAAACCAAACTATAATAATATTATGAATGCGAGCTGAAATGATGAGTCCCAAATTAATATACTATCCCACTTCTTATTGGATGTTCCCGATCAAACTAGATCGCATTCGACCTGGCTCCGCTAGGGATCGCCAGTACCAACCACTCACAGGTCGACTTGATCGATCAACAATCGATAGTTCGATGGAGATGGGAAAAAAAAAAAATAGGAGATGCGGGAACCTGCAGAATCCTTCATAAATAGCATGGGGCCCCATGTTACGAATAACACATCTATCATACAAAATGCCTTCCTTCACCAAGTTGGCGCTTTCTGTCCTCGCGGCTACCTCTGCCGCTGCAATCGGAATCAATGATTTCTCCTGCAAGAGCTCCTACAACCCAGTCGTGCTCCTGCATGGTCTTGGCGCGACATATTATGAGGACCTGAACTACATGCAGTACTGGCTGCAGACCCAAGGTTTCTGCACATATGCCAGAACCTATGGTGCATACGATGGCTTCCCATTGCTTGGCGGCTTGAAGGCCATCAACGAGAGCGCCCCTGAAATTGCTGCGTACATCAAAGAAGTCGTGGAAAAGACCGGCAAGAGCAAAGTCGACCTTGTCGGCCACTCCGAGGGTGCTTTCCAATCTCTATATGTGCCCAAGTTTGAGGGCGTCGCCCATCTGATCGACAAGATCGCATCCATCGCCCCGCCTACCCATGCCACTACATTCGCCGGCATCTACGACCTCGCATACAAGTTCGGCAACCAGTCGCGCGAAGTCGTGGGTGATGTGCTTGATACCCTCGGCTGTCCTGCTTGCAACGATCTCGGCCCCGATGGCCCAGCTATCAAGCGCTTGAATGACGGTACCCCTATCGCGCAGCCCGGCAACAGTATCACTATCATTGCGTCCAAGTATGATGAGCTGGTTACTCCCCCGTCGACATCGTTCGTCCACGAGGAAGGCGTGACAAATCGCTGGATTCAGGATACCTGCCCGTTAGATCCCGTTGGTCACATTGGCGAGGCCTATGATTTGAATGTCTGGCACTTGGTTAAAAATGTGTTGACCTCGACCCCGGATAAGAAGTTTTTGTGTCTGCTTGGGTCACCGGGTAAATAAAGAGCTTAAGGTTGCCTGACGTGATTTATTTTACTGTATATAATAACTAATCATTGAGTGTATAATCCATGGATATCTTATTCCCTCATTGTTCGGTTTAGTAGTAGGGGCACAAGTACAGATACAGGCGGTATGAATTAAAATTATGCAGTGCTTGTTTTAAGAGGTTTGCTCTTTTTTTAAAATGCTATTGGATATATCCCTCCAATGGCTTTTTCGGGGATAACATTCTAGAGAAATATAAGAAAGAGACAAAAACAAAAGGAAGTTGGTATAAGTTGGTATGATCAAATGGTGATCCTTCTGCTCTTTGTTCATCCTGACTAACCTTTTGATATAAATCCTCGAGGTGTACCCCGTACCTTTGAAGAATTTCAACTCTCTCTCTCTCCACTTTAGCACTATCAATTTGCCTAGGCGAAGTAGACTATATCTATTAACTGCTTATCCCTTAAATTTGGGAATATTATGACTTTCATGATAAAGTGATAGATCACGTATCCTGTGTTTGCCTATAGATTGGGAAACACCTACTCCGTATCTAGGACTGAGTGAGACACTAAGAGCAAGTAGCCTTTTGCGACCACTCTCATCTTAACCACCACTCCCAAGATCTCTCGAGAATTCAGAACCCTCTCTAAACCACTTCAAACTGCCAATCATCACATCTGACATAGCTCATCTGCTCTGAAACAGTTGTTGCCTTAGGCACACCTGATTTTCTTCACGGATCGGAACTTTCTTTCTCCGCACATTATCTTATCTGAGACGCGCAAGGATTAAAAAAATCACCATGTCAGAGCCAGACAACAAACCTGGCTCTGAATCCAACATACATCGAATCCAAGAGCGATGGGACAGTCTGAATGAGATGTTCCAAAACACCGACCCCGAGCCTACAGAGCCTGTCGGCTCTGCCGATGACCTGGAGGCGGAAATTCGTCAAGCTCAGGCTCAATTGTCCAGACTGAAGAAGCAGCGTGAGCTCATTGATATCAAACAAAAGGTTGCAGAGGAGGAGAGAGAATTGGAACTGGCTCGCACTCGACTATTGGCTGTGACCCAACTGGAACTTCCCCCGGTTACCCCTGCTTCAACTCCGTCCAGGACCGAGCCGAAGCAGAATAGCAAGGCTGGTATTGATGGAGCCCAAAAGAAGACTGTTGCTGCCCGATCTGAGCAGATTACCGCTCCAGCATCTCTGACCCAAGCTGCTGATCGTCGCCCTTCCGAGGCTAAGCCAACCGAACCCAACCCTTCACCTAAACGCGCAAACAACCTCGTGTCCGGTTTGAACCTCGAGCAATTGCGAGCTCTTGCAGCAGCTACCAGGTCCCCCGCCGCACAAACAGTTGTCAAGACTGAATCCCGTTCCAGTCTGCAACCTTCCGCCCGATCTTTTCATCCCGAAACATCCGTCCATGCCCCACCGGTGCCCAATGTGCCGGTATACAACGGACGAGCTCTGGGAGAGTTCAAGAACTTCTCTATGGGTCTAGAGCGACACTTCGATAAATATCCGGAGTGGTACAAGATCGATGAGCGCAAGGTCACGCGGGCGCTTAAGCACGCTGCCCTTAATATCGAGGATGAGTGGAAGCGACACATACGTCACCTACCCGCCGAAAAGGTCACCTACGCCAGTTTCTGTACCTTCCTTATTCACCAGCTCCAGAACGGAGTCTATCCGGATGTCGCCCGGTCGCGCTATATGGATAGCTATCAGCGACCGGCTCAATCGGTGACTGATTTCTCCAACTGGATGCAGCAGTGGGTGCCACATTTCCCGAATAACGACTCGGAGCGTGACCGCATGCGCCATCTCTTTGAGCATCTGATGAACAGGGTTCGCAACGAGGCTGATAAGACTCATCTGGACTTCGATAACTATTACGATTTTGTCGAATATCTCCAGCGGGTCGAGGATTCCATTGGTAGCCGCGCCGAATCTCTTGGTCGCCGGGTTATCAACCCTCGAAAGCGACCTCGCAGCGACTAAAGCGGTTCGACCTAGTTGAGAGAGCTCCGCTTTGAGACGAATCTCCGACGAAGCTGACATCCATCTTTATTTACATCTGCACACGGGGATAAATCGGAGGGTGGGTTTCTTGCTATTCAATCGGGAATTTTCCGTGCAAACTTCTTGATTTTTCCGTGTACATACCAGGGCGTTGCGAAATATTCAGAGCAAGGTATTCGTAAGGACTTTCCTCATTTCATTTTTTTTCAAATTCATTTTTTTTTTTTTTTTTTTTCCCTTTTGTGGACTATCTCTTCGATATCAATCGTGATCAATACGATCTTTCTCATGTATTTCAACCCTAGATCTTCTAAAGCATACTCTGAATGCCAACAGCCGGGTTCCTGGCCAAAGCCTCCTCAAGCTGCTCCTTGCTCGCATTGATACTACGCTCCTCCCGGCTATTTTCGACACCAAACCTCTCCCCTGAATTCGGCTCGTCCCCCCAGAGAGCCTTGTATTCCTCCTTGGTAAAATACAACGCCTGCCGCTCATGAAAATAAGTTAAGATAGTGGCGTCGGGCTCACCGCTACAGCAGGCTCAGTAACCGTCATTCTCGTTGGGGGCGGGAGGTGCCACGGACCCATCAGCGAGTCTCTTATTCAGCAGCGTGTAGCTGGTGCCGTAGATTTTGTAGATCATCGTCCATGGAGGTGTTAACGAGGCGCACTTCGAGGGGCGCATGGTCATCATAGCATTGCGATCCGAGCTTTAGCCAGAGGCTGCGCCGATGTTGTTGAGATTGCCGATTCCTTCAAAGTCGGGGTGTATGAATTTAGAGAAGCTTGAGGATAGGAGGCTTGTTCTGCCTTTTATATCTATGAGGCTCTTCTTTGTTTGATTTTTCCTGATGCCACGTACTCTGTACTCCCGTCGAATCAAGTCCGTTTGCTGTAGTTAGGGATTGAAGCTGAGTGACTATGTCAATGACCTGCGGCAGCTGCCTGGTGTTCCCTCACGGATGAAGGTTCTCCGCATATCTGCCTTGCGATACTGTGTATGAAGTACATCAAACCTTGACAGCTTCAGAGTCCCATATGTGTATTCTCTGTGACAGTCGAGTTTTCAATACTTGTCTCAGGTTGCTTGACAATTTGATTGGAGGACTGACCTCCGGCACAGCCCGAAATATGTTTGGCTACCGGACCCTGGAGATATGCAGGTGCACTGACCCATGAGCTTTCTCCTATTGCTCAGCACTTATCTTTTTGATCTGAACGAATCGAATGATATTCAATTGAAGAGAGATCAACTCCCAATAGGATGCAAGGTATATGGGATGATCAGGGTGTTTATAGTTCAAAGGGGGAAAATCCCCCACTTGGCGGGACCAGCGGGATTGGAGAAGCCCATTGACTCTTATCTGATTTCTGATTTTCTCTTATATTCCTAGCCTCCGGGCTTTGGGGCTTCACAACTGTTTGGAAAATTTGCTCTTGTTGTGTGGGATTTGGGCTCTGGTCTATTTGTGTTTTGTTTTAGTCGCGTTATGGACGTGAAATCCGCGCCTTTACCGCCTTGCCAGGTACGGGTACCCCAGGCACGCCAGGCACGCCAGGCACGCCAGGCACACAAGGCACACAAGGCACCTCATCGATATGCTCGTTGGGGATTGCCCCTGGCTGTTGCCGTGTTGATTCTTTTAGTTTGGCCTGTCCCACTACCCTCATGGAAGGCAGTCGAGCCTTTGGACATTCCAGTCACCTGGGAGGAAATCGTTCCTTCGCAATCTCTGGAGTACCATAATTGTGGCGATGACTTCCAATGTGCGAGATTAGAAGTACCTATGGACTACCAGCGGACAGATGGGACGGGTCGCACGTTTGCCCTGGCTATTACCCGACTGCCGGCCAAAGTCCCAGTCACAAATCCGCGGTATGGAGGTGCGGTGCTGATCAATCCCGGTAAGTAAATTTAGACTTGATATGATGATCTGCGCTCATAGCTCAGGTGGACCTGGTGGACCCGGGACAATGCAAGCGTTCCTGGCGGGTCGAAATCTCCAGCTGATCATTGATGCGGAGGCCGATCCAAACGAGACCGGTGAAGAAACTGGGAACAAATATTTTGATATTATCGGATTCGATCCTCGTGGAGTAGGATCCACAACGCCTCCAGTGATGTGTTTCCCTGATCCCGTATCCCAAAGGAATTGGGAGTTGCAAGTCTCCGCAGAAGGCATGCTAGGAAGTGGACCGGATTCCTTGCAGAGAAACTGGCAGCGGACGCACGCGCTGAACTCAGGCTGTTCAGTATTCGACATGTCGAGTCTAGGAGCAGATGAGCCAATGATGTCATATGTCAATACACCACTTGTCGCGCAGGACATGCTGACCATCATCGAACGCCATGGAGAATGGCGTGAGAAAGAAGGCCAAAGAGCCCAAACAGCCCACAACGAGTGCCATGGACTGAATGAAGCTGACGAGATCATGAAGCGCACTAAATGGCACCGCGGAGAAGAGCCACTTCTCTATTGGGGTCGCTCATACGGCACCTTGCTTGGCACCACCTTTGCTTCACTCTTCCCAGAGCGAGTCACACGAGCTGTTCTCGATGGCGTAGTAGACATGGTGAAGTACTACCAAGGAACAGGACCGAACGTTGTTGCTGATGCAGATGCCATCTTCGATCGATTTCCCCGGTACTGTAATGAGGCTGGACCCGTGGGATGTCCCTTCTATGTGGAGGGTGGTCCAGACGCCATCAGGGAAGCCTATTGGCAACTTGAGCGACAGATTCTCAACACCTCAATCCCTGTTATGGCATCTGCGGAGCGGGGACCAGAAGTTGTAACTTGGACAGATATCAAAGCGATTCAGCGTGTTGCCATCTACCAGCCCCTCCTTGCATTCCCGATCCTGGCAGATAGAATGACCGAACTGGGCAAGGGAAATGCAGCCCCCATGGCTGACTTCAAGCATGGAAGCCACTTCGGTGCATGTCCGTCCAACAAATGCAGTCTCGCTGGACCTTGGTCACCAGAATGTGCTACCTCGCAGGATAACATGCTCTACGCTATGGCAGCTATTCTATGCTCGGATGCCGAATATTTGACAACTCTGAGTATTGAACAGTTCCAGGCAGAATGGTCTAGCCTTCTGGCTGATAGTGCATCTCTGGGTGATTATTGGGCGCAATTGCAATTGAGCTGTGTTGGATGGAAAGCCAAGGCTAAGTACCCATTCACGGGTATGTACCTTGATGACCTCTATGCGATGCGTTCGCAACTGACCTGTTTTAGGGCCGTGGGGCGCTGTTACTGCTCATCCCATGCTCTTCGTATCAAATACCCTGGATCCAGTAACTTCTCTCCACAGGTGTGTATTCGCTCGTCGCCAGTAGCTTTCCAGGCTAACCGCCCTAGTGCCCAACACATGTCCCAGATTTTCCCAGGATCTAGATTGCTCCAGCAAGAATCAGAAGGAGTGAGTTACTCGCGGTAATACATCTAGTCGTTCATCCCTCACATATTTCATCTAGCACACCACACTCACAGCCCCCTCAATATGCGTGGCGAAGGCCATTCGCCATTACTTCCAAACTGGTACACTACCAGTGGTAGGAACCCTGTGCCAAGCTGATTTGAAGCCATTGGTTGGATCTCCGCATCATCACGAAGCGATCACCCAGAGCTTCAACCCATCCGACCGTAAACTATTTGATGCATTGATGGCGGAGGTTCACCGATCGCCTCTGTTTCCGCTATAAATATTCAAAAACTAGATTCTAGGACGACTGGAGGAAGATGTAACACCAAGGGTCTATCTAGCCCTGGAACTAACTATCACGAGTTGATGCAGTAATGATTGAAAGTGCTATGCCAAAGTCCAGCGATTTGATTTCAGTGTGTTTTCAGTCTTATATTAGTTACTCTCTTTCCCCCTCCCTCCCAATATTATTCAGGATGTATTTAATCTACCTCAACCATTAATATCACTGTATCACTGTATCACCCCGAGCAATGCGATGATATCCGCTTGCGGAGAACATTGCCCAACCTCGGCTCACCGGCCAATCCAACATCTTCGATAATCAGCAACCCCGCTCCTGCGGGGTTACTCCGCATTAAGAGCCATTTGATGAGTTTTGAAGAAGTTCACGTATAATCCCTGTCTCGCCAATCCTCAATACAGACAAACAACAATGGCTCCTCCAACTGCTACCGAGACCCTCGCGAACACTATCAGCATGCAAGCAGCACAGTCATCTCAAGCGGCGGGAGCCGAAAAAGCCAAGGTCAAAATGCAGATGCCCAGTATGCCTGTGTTTGAGGATAAGATGAAGGAACGGGAGTATTTAAAAGGCCGTCTCGCAGCAGCATTCAGAATCTTTGGCGATAAAGGATACGACGAAGGTACGGATGGTCCTACATCGAAATATCGAGTTAACAGTTAAAAATCCCATTAGGTGTCGCTGGGCACATCACTTTGCGCGATCCGGTGGATCCGACAACATTCTGGGTGAATCCCTTCGGCACGGCCTTCAAGCTGATGAAGGCATCAGACTTAATCCAAGTCGACCACCATGGCAAGGTCATCGCGGGTGGAGAGAACCGATTGCTGAATGCCGCTGCATTTATGATTCATTCCGCTATCCATGAAGCACGGCCCGAGGTGAATTGCGCTGCACACAGTCATAGTATCTATGGACGGGCGTTTTGCTCGCTGGGCCGACCGCTCGATATCATCTCGCAAGATGCCTGTGCTTTCCACAACGTACGTTCTTTTCAGTAGACCCGCGTGCGAAGCCCCCGCGCTAACAACATCAGGACTTGGCTCTCTATTCATCATTCAAAGGCGTCGTGCTAGCGGAAGAAGAAGGCCAGAACATTGCCAAAGCTCTAGGTAACAAAAAGGCAGCCCTCTTGCAGAACCATGGCCTCTTGACAGTCGGCAACACAATTGAAGAAACAGTGTTTTGGTTCGTGAGCTTGGAAAAATGCTGCTACGCTCAACTCCTAGCGGACGCGGCAGCCACCGGACGAGGCGGCCAAACAGTAAAGATCGAAGAAGCCGATGCCGCATTCACTTACAAAACAGTGGGAACACCGATGGCCGGCTGGTTCAGTGCGAAGCCCCTATTTGATGTGATTCACGCCGAAAGTAAGGGTGAATACTTGGAATGAAATATCCACCTGTCCAAAGTTAATTTATCCGTATTTGGGAAATGTTGCCGCAGATGTGAATGAAACAGCTTTATGCTTCTTTATCCCCCACTACCCCATAGAGTCTTCTCATATATTATATATTGGCAGGGTGTTGCAGTCTAACTCAATTACTGGCTAGTCTCACTGCCGGCAGCACAAAATAGACCTTGTCAGGGAAAAAGAATCTCCACATGTGGGGCTTCGGACTTGACTGGGGTTATCCAACACAAATTAAAGCATCAATGAGAAGGTCTCATTCAATGGCGTTGTCCACTTTCACTACGGAGGAGTCGACCTAGTCGGCCTAGTGTTGGGCTTGTTTTAAGGTGAGACATACAGCCCTGAAGAGCTTCGGGATGTACTCCGCTTTTAGTTACTTCCATGACTCCACCAGCATAGAAAGCCGGAGTCTTGCCGAAGGGTACTATAAATTCAGGGATTGTTCACGTCAATGTGAATTCAAACCGATCAACCTTTCTCGATCATCATTATCACAATGCGCTTCATCGTACCTTTCCTTGCTGCCGCTGGCCTTGCCAGCGCAGGTCTGCTCGAGACTGTTGTCAAGAGAGATGACTACTGGGGTGGTAGTGTCTCCCTGGGTCCCTCCAAGTCGACTATCATCAACGCCGTTACGACCCTGATCCCCGGACCTGCCCCACCGACTCAGAACGGTGTGCTGTTCCTCTGGCCTGGTGTAAGTCCTCGATTCTTCTGAGTGGTCGTCATGTCACTAACAACCATAGATGTCCAACGGAACTGGTGACCTGGTCCAGACTACCCTGGAAAGCTGGTCTAGCAACGCATGGTGCGGAGCCACCACCGGGCAGTGGTGTGTGCGTGCCAGTGTCTTTGGCAGCTTTGGCCAGCTCGATGGCACTGGTTCGCCCGTGAGCGGAACCGACGAGGTGCGGATTGAGTACGACCTTGAGTCCGATGGACAGACCTGGACCCAGTAAGTGTGAATCCAAAATGGCTAGATACATCGCAACTAACATTTGCAGGACTGTCACAAATGGCCAGACTGGTGCCGTCCTTTCAACTTACTCCCACGAATCCGGACCCTACATGCGCGGGTAAGTCAATCGCCAGAATGGTATCTCGAGGACTATACTGACATTATTTAGATACGGTACGGGAACTGAGTGCGATGACAACTGCTCCGGAACTATCGCTGCGCAGAAGTACTTGAACACTGTTATCACTCTCGCCTCGGCTGATACCACCTTTGGCTCGACTATTGCTAGCGCCGGCGGTGCTACTTACACCAAGGTTACTTCCAGCCAGGGTGGAAAGGTGTGGACTATCAAGGAGATTGACATTCCCTCCATGCACTAATCTCGAGAAATTTGTGTTTGAGCGATTGCATTGCGAGCATAGGTTACCAACATATTTTCGTTCTATAAGATTTATATAGGAAGGATAGCCTAGGAAAAACCATCAATTGTTCAACAAAAATCGCTTTAATAATAGCCACCCCATTGCAAAATGCATGCGTATATACAAAAATTCATTTTCACCCCCGATAATCAAGCACCACTTTCAGCCGCACTGGACCAGGGGACGCCGCACCACCAATACCATCCAGGTGTTTCTTCGACTTGACATAAGCATCAACCACTTTCTTAGCGTCAGGCGTAATAATGGAGCACCCCTTCCCATCAGCCTGGCAGATAGACATCCCCTGCACAGGCTGATTCGCAATCTGCGCCTGAATAGCCGAAACATCCCATCCGGACCAACCCTTATTCTCCCCATCACCAAACCCAAACTCGCCCCACGTGCACGAGTATCCACCCCATTGATCCGTAGGTAAGTGATCACCAGGCGCAGCGCCCCAAGCCCCCTCAGAGTCCTCGTCAAAGGCAACATATTGAGTTTCACCGGGCGCAAGAGTGAATGTCAGAGCAGAGTGACCGTACCACCCAGTCAGCTTGCCGTCAGGCCCGATCTTGTTCCACACAATCACTGTCCATGGCTCATCGTTTGACCCCGTGAACTGCGCTACGTATTTGTAGTTAGATGCCTCGGTCGGACTGACAGTGATGATGTTGCTTCCCCAAGGCTTGCCGACATTACCCTGATACTGAATCTCCGTGCCTTTCCCTTTTGGCGGAGTACGTCCTCCGAATTTGTTTGTTGAGAATTGTCCTTTCGATGGTGTTGCGGTCCAGTCCGCCGAGGTGGGCCCGTCTGGCTTTGGGCCTGGGAGGATCTGGTTGACTACTGGAATATCAGGGAGGACTCCGCTGGGCAGATTGAGTACGGCGTTGATGGGTCCGCCGTTGTTTGAGTGGGGAGGCGGCGGAGGTGGACGTTTCGCTGGGACGGCCTTCTGTTCTTCTAATGAGCCCTTTGGCAGCGTGTCTGCAAGCACCGCAGCTTTTTCTGCTGATGAGGGATTCCCGGGGAGTCTGTTTGAAAGTGGCACATGGCTGCCTCCTGGGTAAACAGTGACCTTTACGGTATTTGTTGCGGTTTTGGTGATTGTGTGTGTCTTGAACATAGTCGTAATGGCCTCTGCCTCCGTTGGCCTGGGAGCTGGGTGCTTGGTCTGATTGAACTGAGGTTGCGCGGGCATTGTGTTTGTCGGCACAGGGAGAATAAGCTCAGGCTGCAGTTCACGTTGGTGCCAATGGTCCTCATATGCCTCGGGGTACGCGAGGCCGTGCATGGGATGATCTTTCGTATAAGACGTAGGCTCAGGCCTATGTCTGACAAGTGTAAGCGTGGAGTGGATAGTGCTGGTTGGCGCGCAGTTTCCATAAACGGTAGTCGTGGTTGTGAGGGTAATAGATTCCACCACAACATCATCCGGGGTGTTATTCACATGATCCCAGACCATATTTCGCGGTTCCAAGTGTTCGATAGGCGGCATCAAGTGGCGATGGCGATGGCCATGGCCATGCGCCGGATGATGGATGCTAGCGAAGGCATACCCGATGAAGCCCGCAAGAAGGACGTGGATAGACACACGGCCCATTGCAAAGTATGAATGATTGTGATCGGCAAAAGCTCTGCAGCAGGTACTCAATAATTGACGTGATAAATCAAGACGTCAATGGGGTTATATTCCAAAAGAATAGGAGATGCGCTTAGTTGATCGAATCCATATCGATGGCGCGGTGTTGGCGGTTGGAGTTGTCGAGTAAACACGCGATCTGGGGGTGGGACTTAGCTTTATACTGCCATTTGAAAAAGGAAAAAGTCTGGCCTGTGTATCAGGAATGTCATCGCGCGCTTGGCCTTTGAAGGGCTCGAAGGGGACAGTAGCAGCCCTGAATTCCGGGGTTCCTTGGCTGACCCTTGGAAGGCCGTGAATCAGACTGCATTTCCAGCAATTCAATGAACATCAAGGTACTATGTATGATGACTTGAATATTTTATAGACAGCTTTTAGCAAAGTAAAGAAAATAGGAGTACCTCTTAGGGAAACAATGTTCAATGCGTCCACGTTGAGATGCAAGCCATGTAGATGTGGCTGATGAAGCCCCTCGCGTTGCATTCCGGCCCTGAATCAACATTCGTCCCTCTTTTTCCCCGCCTCAGACACGTCTTAAGGGGGGGTTTTATTATCAGGAAATAAATCGTTTTGTTTAAGTGGATTGATAGATGTTGGAATTGTGGATGTTTGTGAAGAGATTGAGTAGACAATATATATTTCAAGGAGTGTGTATGAAAAGAGTATTATGGGCTAATTCCTCCAACAAAATTCAGCAAAGCGCATGCAGACCAATCACAAAGACTAGAAAATACTATCGAGCGCGTGTTTTTGTATTTTTTTCGGTTTTCTTTCAACGCAAGACTTACAATGCCACTTCCAGTTCCCCTTCCGGAGAGACTATCATGCGCAGGAGCCCGAGACCTGGGTCTGTGGGGGTCCGACATCGACCAACTGGGTGCCAGTAACAGTAGTCACACTGTGGTCAATGCCATTGAATATGCAAGTAATGCCCTCAGTGCTGGTTTGAATGTGGGAAATGCTCAGAGGGTTCACTATAACAATTAGTATCTTTATTGTTTATAGTGGAATATATAGAGGGACATACCAATTTGAACCCATTCGCCATTGGACGGGAAACTCTGAGTAAACTGAGCATCGGCAGCTCCAATGAAAGTTACATGCACTTGATCCCCAGTAGGATCAGGATTGGTGGCAGGAGGTGCAGGGGATGAATCCGATCCCTGGACCTGGCAAGATCCAGTCACCTGGGTTTGTGGAGGGCCAACATCTACCAATTGGGCTCCGTTGACAATTGTCACGCTGTGATCAATGCCGTCAAAGGTACACTGCACCCCGGCAGTGTTGGATGAGATATGCGAGATGCTCAATGGGTTTTCTGAAGAAAGTTAGAATAGTTTCAGTCCAGATGTATGATATACCAAGGGACGTACCAATGGAGACAATAGATCCATCAGTGGGGATGCTTTGAGTGAATTGGGCGTCGGCAGCGCCAACGAAGGTGATCTCAACTTCCTGGTCCCTTTGTTTGACTGGAATCGCACTAGTAGTAGCTGCATAGGCAATAAAGAGACCGAGAACTGTAGAAGCCTTCATTTTCAGATGAAAGACGAGTAGAATATTGAGTTGTTGAGAGTGTAGTGAATTGTTGTACTGGTTGTTGTATCGATATAGATGATCAATGAGATACCGAAGCACTTTATATACCTTTTGCTTTACACTTCGTATAAATCTAAGACACGCTTACAGCATGATCACAACAATAGTTTCTAATATTAGATGGGCTATTATTTTCCATGGTAGATCAGATAGTGGCATTGGGGGTGTCTGCTATGTAGAGCATAGCCACTATTTTGATCAACGGAGAGAACCTTGGAATGAATGAGAAGACTTAGATAATGTTTTAGGTGACCCAAGGTTCCTGATTTTATTTCGTATAGGTATTAGAATGTAGTTAAAGCCAAGGTACAGAATATAAGAGTCCTTTTGCAAATTTCATCTTGGGGATATGGACGATGCTACGAATACCTGATAATTAACGCCCACCTGGGCAGGGTATGTTTGATTTACCTAACCTTTCTATATGTATGTAGTTAATTTGGGCTGTCCTGAACACCAGATATACCACACCTTCAATGCGTCATCGATCTTGTATCAAAGGCCTTGTGACTGCGGAACTTGCCGACCCCCGCCCCCAGATTTTTGGAAGCTCGTATTAACCTGATTGTGTCTCAGATCTATGATCACTTCAGATCATTTTATAGGTTCTTTCTTGGCTGTTTGGCAATTTCTTTCGCAATGAGATTTGAGTTGGGCGCCTCAATGACCCTCCTTAGCTAGTTTGCCGTTTCCTGTTCGGCACCTCGATACGCCACCCAATGTGCTATATATAACCTCTCCCCACATTTTCTAAACAAGGTTCTCCGGATCGAAACTTGGGGGTACCATCCAAGTCGATTCCTGGAAACGATGCCCAGCAATTATCGGATATCATTATACATAGATGAATCGAGAGACTCAAGACAGTGGCCGGCTAGGACACGTTAAAAATGAATGACTTACCATTGGGAATCAAATAATTTGTGTAATATTTGGGAAATTGATGAGAATGTCACCTTTCCCCGACCTAGAATAGCCGCCAGAAGAATTGTTCTTTACCGAGTTGTTGCATTATGCGACCACTTGCCACTAGTTCGCCCGTGCCATGTAAAGATCACTTCAATCGAAAAGAATCATTTGGCTCCAGCGCACTGTTGAAGCTCTGCAGTTTTTTCAATAAGCTTTATATAATCTCATCCACAACTTTTGTAACGAGAGTCCCCCATCCTTTCTCATTAATAATGTTTCATCTGTGAAACAACTGGGTCTCCCTAAGCGGACCCCGGAGGCTCGGGCTCCGACCTCCGACATCCAGGGTCGGCTCCCTCGGCACCCTTGACGTACTATAACCCAGACATTTGATGAGCTGTGCATGAATAAATATAGGTCAGCATGAGTAGTGTCAACGACGCATCTGTTTTATCCACCTCATCCAGTTTCAATTACATCTGCAACGAATGTGCGCGTTCCTTCCAACGACGCGAGCACCTCGACCGCCATCGCATATCTCACTCGAAGCAGAGGTCATTCCAATGTCAAACATGTAACAAAACCTTCACAAGAAGGTGAGGAAATTTATCAAAATTCTGGTCGCCTGTTGACTCAACTGCTAACCTCTCAGTGATACTTTACGACGACACACCACTCTTCATGGTCAAATCCCCAGCGGAGTTGAGAGCTTGCCAAGGGCTGTAAAAGCATGCAAGAACTGCATGCAGTCCAAGCAGCGATGTAGCGGAGGATTTCCTTGTGAGCGATGTTCTCGTCGGGGCTGGCGGTGCTTATTTCCAGAAGACCCGAAGAAAGCGGGGCTCCGGATGACAGCTTCTCCAATGGATGCATCGGGATTCCAACTCGGCCAGCCTAGTGATCACAGTGCAGCCGGGGTACAGCTTCGTTGTGAAATGAATGCCTCCACAGAGTCCATTTTGACTTCCCCGGTCCCGTTGATCGGCGCTGAGGGCAGAGGCCCAATCGAGCAACACGCAACTTCAGCTAACCCCTGGGAACCGGCGCCAATGATACGAGATGATTTGAGTTTTGGCTTTGATCCCATGCTTCTTTGGCCTTTGGCAGACTATGATCCTCATTATGCTGGGATGCCGGCCTTCCCGATGCAGCCATCGGTTGTGAATTCTTCTTTTGATCGGCCGCAAGAATCTAATCAAGAATTACTCGATGCTCCAAATGATTTGTCGGCAGCGGTTAAGTCTCGGAGTCAACACGCAAATTCCCATCGAAATCACCTAGAGCCGGAGGACAAACCTCAACCTGAGCTTTCAGAGGCTGACCTTGACATACTCGCATCCGAGGACTTCTGTCAAGTTCCCTCCATATCTTTGTCAACCTACGAACAAATATGGGAGATGTGTGACCGTATATCGCAATACTCCAGGCTTGAACTGCGCGGGCTCCTTCCGACCTTGGACATACTTAATGTATTTGTTCAATTGTACTTCGAAAAGTTTCACAAATCTTTCCCCATCCTCCATCAAGCTACCTTTGAAACAACGAGTGACTCCTTGTTATTATACATTGCCGTCGCTGCAATTGGCGGACAGTACTCACGCCTTTCTGTGCGAACAACGCACATTGCTGGCTTGATTCGAATTCTGCGACATGCATTATTGTCCAAGGTACGCCTTGTTCCCAAAGACTGGAATTGCAACTAATATCTCCAGGTCGGTTTGGGCGATTCACTCCTGGGCGATATCTCATTAGCTCAAACAATATTGCTTTTTACATTTTCGTTGATCTTTGGTGGCAGCCGAGATGACATCATACATGCTCAGTATCAACGCAACCTTTTGACCACGATTTTTCGTCCACTACTTGTTCCAGGAATTCTTTTCGAGAAAAATACGGACTCGAGGCCTGGTTCAATCGTTAGTGATTGGCCGCGATGGACTAAGGCCGAGTCTTGGAGACGAGCTTTCTACTTTCATTGGGGTGAGTGTGCCTGATACCCTGAATCCTGGTAGCGGAGGGTGCTAAATATAATATGGCGACGCAGTTTCTGAGTGTGTACAATACTTTCTTTTTGATATTCCCCCAGTAATGTCGGTGAGCGATTTGACTATCGATCTCCCTTGTGATGAGGATCTATGGGCGAGTGGAGATGAACAAGAGTGGAAACAGAAACTTGCTTCAAAATCAAGTAAGGAATTCACACTTCTAACCGGTCCATTTGATACTAATCTATTAATACCAGGCCCGAGACAGCTAGTGAAGCTTGTTGGACTGCTTTGCAACAAGGAACTCAAGAAAAACCAGCTGGAACCTCTGGGGCCTTCTGCTCTCTTTGTGGCAACCTGCACCACATATGTGGAAGAAAGAGCACTGATGAAACAATTCGGAGGCTATTCGTCTCATCCAATCTTCGAAGTCCAAACAGAAACTATCTTCAATCGCCTGAATAAACAGACCGACAATCTTTTGGACATTTTCCCACAAGTCTACAGCACCCAACATGCCATCTCGCCCATTGTCGGAAATACTGCGAAATTGGGTCATCTTTTCCAAATCATCCGCTTTATTCCATACCGAACTATATACTCATCTTGTGGTTGGTGGATGCGCAAACCCGAGGCAGATATGTTCACACGACAAATTTCCCGGAAACTAGAGGAAGAGCCCCAAAAAGCTCGCCAGACTCTGATCCATGCCGCTCAACTTCTGCATATCGTTCGAACCCAGCAACTACCGGAATGCTTTGACTCCTTTCTATTTCTCATAACATCGCTGTACATTTGGTTCTATGACCGGTTCGTGGTGGCTCGAAAAAGAGGCGAAGTAGCTGGCCCGACGCACCTCCATACTCTGCGAATTGATCGGGATAGTGGCCACATCAATTTAGAGAATTGGGTGAACGGAGGAGATGAAGAAGAGAAGCTTATCCACATATCCGGGATTGGGGTCCTTAATGGGGTAGTAAGTACCTCGCGCATTTTGAAAGAAGCTATCCATGTACTAGGCCATGATGGGCCCTGGTCTGTGCAATCAAATAACATCGCTCGATCACTACAAGGAATGCTTGCGGGAGGGTTGCCTTCATTCAATGATTGATTCATTTTCTTGACTCTTCCTTCATAGGGGCAACCTTTGGTTTATTTTGTTCATCTCGATACCCTCATGAAAGTCAATCGCAGAATGTCAACCTAGAAATGAATGATTGGATTTTTGAAATCCAAGGATAACGGCAAACTTTACCATAGATACAAATAATTATATATATACAAATAATTGTGCACCTTTTGACGATTCGGAGCATGAAAAATTAGAGTATCAATGGACATTCCTTTAGAAAATTCGTGTGTAAAGCTATTAGGAGAGAGGAGCCGACGGGGCCGACGGGGCCGACTGTGGAGTGTGGGGGAGAATGTCGGGCATGTCGGTCTTTTTCCACCGACAAGGCGATCTGACAAATAGATATCCACCAGAATTGGGATAAAGTATGAAATGAGAAGATTTGGTTCAGTTGTTCGGGGAAAGAATTGCACCGACGGTCTTAGGACGGATTTAAGGACTGGGGGTGTATATAAAACGCTGTTCCATACTAGGAGGGAGCATCGACACCACGATCTTGAATGACTTACACCGTTCAAATACAAAGCATGTATGTATAAATACTGAGCCTCTTACTGTGAGCTAAACTGACATCTTGTAGCAACCAATCAAAATGGCAGCTGTTGACTATGAATTGATTCGCAATGCGATCGCCCAGTACTCTCTCGCCATCGACCGAAAGGAATATCAAAATCTCGCGAAAGGCTTCACAACAGATGTGGTGATGAGGTTTCCAGAGCCAATTGGTGTACTCAACGGCCTACCAACTGTCATCTCCGCTATTGAACGCGCACTTGAAAACTTGACGACTCACCATGCGTTAACGACCCAGACCGTCAAGTTGACAGATGAGAAGACAGCTTTGGCAACGACGTATTGCATGGCTATGCATTTCGAAATCGAGAGTCAAGGAGAGCGGAGTGTGACTGGATGGGGATCATATGATGATAAGTTGGTGAAGGGGATCTACGATGGAAAGGAGGACTGGCGCATCGTGGAAAGGACTGTGTATTTCCATGTTCCCCACACTGGAGATACGTCACTACTCGGATTGAACTAGTTGGCATGAAATCTTTGTATTAATATATCATTGCTTCATGGAATCTCCAGTGATTACTTTCTTCCTTTGTATTGGTATTCTGGTGTTTAAACATGCCATTAGACGGTTTTACGTAGTCCAGGAAATGGGATATATACGGCCCTAGAAGCCCATCAGTTAACAAAAACGAGTGATACAATATCCTACAGAAGGATGATTGAAATGGGATTGGAAACGTTTGAAGTGGTTTCAAGTTTGAATGTTGGAAGGACGAAAACTTGGCGAAGTCTTATGACTCCTATCGCACAATAATAAATTTCAGATTCTAGCATCACGCTCAGTAAATAACAAGTAATATTTTGGTATTTATGGTTTAATTTCAGCAACAGTGAAGAGTTATCTGATTTAATAATGACCGAAGTACATGACATATTGAAACGGAAAGCCCTAAGAATTGACAATCTCCTTCTCAAACCAATCGAATAAGACCTGATTCGAATGTCTTCCAGCGCCAACATGGCAATGTTCTCCGGCAGCATCGTCCGCGGTGAAAACATGATAGTGTGCTCTATCCCCGAGAGCGTCCCTCATTGCCTCAGGCTGTCCCTTGAAAAAGTGATCATCTGCAGCACAAGCAACAAAGACTGGGCATTTGATCTTATCCGCTATTCCAACCAACGAGAACGTCTTCGATTTCTCAAGATATTCAGCCGGGGTTTTAACATTGAAAGCCCAGAGACCATGAGACAATGCCCAGCGGGCAGTGGTCGGAATGCTGGGGTTGTTGAACACAGCAGCAGCAGATTCAAAGTCTTTGAGATGAGCAAAAGATGCAAGACCATGAACCGGGTCAAAGACAGGCGTGTCGACAAAATTGTAAAGGCCGTCAATGCTGAAGACTGCAGCGATGCGCGGTTCAAATGCCGCAGCACGTGCTGCCAATAGACCAGACATGGAGATGCCCATGACACCAATCTTGGACATATCAACAGTGGGAATAGTCTCGAGGAAGTCCACAACGGGAGAAAGAACTTTCTCCCACTCATGGGTAAATCCGACGCCCTGGTAGCGACGGGAGCAAATCTGCCCTGGTCCATCGTAGCCGATCACATTCCAGCCACGCTCGAGGACGGCAGCACCGTGCAGGTGGTACATTTCCTCCATGGATCCATCATAACCGCTACCGATAATGAGAGTTGGCCGCTTCTCACTATCCTTGCTTGCGGGGAAAAAGATGGTTGAAATCTTGCACCCAGGTCCTGGTAGCTCCGTGCGATAACCAGGGAAGGGAAGTCGGGACAAAGCCTCGTCAAAGCAGAGAGTCTGCTTATCCCACAGAGGGATAATGCGTGGATCATCCCAGTTGCCGTGGATGTAGAAATCAGCAGCACGGTAGTAGGTGGCCGCTCGGAACATGGCGTCGCGGATAGAGATATCATTTGTCATGCTCTTTCTCTGCTCAAGGATATGGTCTGCTCTTTTGTTGAAGACGGCGGAGAAGGATTGGAAGTCGCCAGGTGTTGGCACCACCATAGCTGGAGTGAGCGAGAAGCCGGAGCAATTCGAAGTGGAAAGATTTGTCTGAGCTGAGGCGCGACATAATTGTAGAATAAATCAACTTATGTCTTGGAAATGAGACTGCACCACACGATAGGTTCGATGGGGCGGTTGTATTTATACATCATGCTATACCACCAGAGATACGAATGAGGCAAATCACTGCCTCTGCCAATAAAAGTCGGCGTCTATTCAACACCGATTCCGACAATGTCGGGGTCTAAAAGAGTGGATCCTGAAGAATCTCGTCCGGCTTTAGAGCTAGTAGTGATATTTGGGTTGGTGTAGTATTGCGGGGCCGACGGGGCCGACGGAGGCAAACTCGATGTGAATATGTCAGGGATCCTCTCTGCGATGCCACTTCGGGCCTCATAACGACCGAAGACGCGAGATGATTAAGAAACCGGCATTTCAATTAGAGAATTCAATAAGATATTCATGAAGCCAAGAGGCTTTGAAGAGCGAGAGTCCAGTCCCACTGCTTGCACAGGTCGTCTGCGGTTGATGTAAGGGGAATTAGGTGTGTGAGATATTCACACTAGATGGCCTTCGTAGCTACACGAGTTTGAATGGTTTTTCGTAAAGATGAATAAAAGGAGCCACCTCATGCGCTCTTTGGACATCATCCACCGGGTTATAAATGGGAGACTAGATTAGCTACCTGCCGAAAGTTCAAGTCTGGGGATATGCCCAATGAAAGTTATCAGATCGCTATCCTATCTTCCTCTCGGTTGTGCTCAGTTTTGCTCAATCGCCGCCATTCTTCGCGTTTTGCTGGGTATTGACATCTTATTCTATGGTGGTCTTAGAGCCCCCTCACATGTTTTACCGAGTGCCTGCCCAGGTGGGAATACTAGCTTAATAAGGAGGAAGCACATAATGAAAGTTGTGAGATCAAAACTGACCAGGACCGTGCATCGCGAGACTTAATAGCTACGTTTCCTATCCTCGGATTGAACTTCGTGATTTTTGTCCAAGTCGGTGCTCGAAACAGCCTCATATTCCAGGTGAAGGAATGGGCATTGAATGCTCACTGAAAGGGTTTGATGCAGTAGTGTTTGTATTCAATGGTCATTATATCTCACGGGAATTGATATTTGTATCCCCCTTTGGATATGTGCAGTGAAAGTCAACCTTGGAAGCAGAGAAGGCTAGAATTGGGGCCTGAATGACAAGGCCATAAGGCCACAAGGCCATGAAGCGATAAGGCGATAAGGCGATAACACTACCGCAGATTTTCTGACTGTAAATTCTTCACTACTGTATCTTCTTCTGGCCACGATGCTGTCGATAATGTAGAAGTTGGAGACCCTGCAGAGATCAACTTATTCTCCAAATCATCCCCAATCCACCCCGCAATACACCAATAATGAGATTTTGTCCAGCTTATCAAAGAATCCACATGCGCTAAACCCTTTAGAGGAAAAGATGCGCCGTGTGACCAACTGACCAATCAGATCGCCATAGAAGCGCGAAAGATTTACCCAAAAGGGAAATCAAGGGGAGGACCGGGGTTTGTGCGAATATAAATGCGTTGCCATACCCATCTTTGCAGAAACCATCCTCCCTTGAACATCATATCATCCATAATGGCGAGCCTTCACCCTTTTGACCCTATCACACCTGGGGAGATCCAATTGGCGGTCTCCGTTCTGGAATCCGCTTTCCCCGGTGCTAAGCTGCGTTACAAACGCATCGATCTTCAAGAACCTGCCAAGCATGAGGTTGTCCCATTCCTCGAAGCCGAGCGCCGTGGTGAAGTGCGCCCGCTCAAACCAGCACGCTTGCTGATGGCGCTCTTCCACCGATTGGATAATGGGTCTTTCTTCAAGGCTCTGATCAATGCAGACACCAAGTCCATTGTGTCAGCGAAAGAGCTGCCCAAGGACATACAGGGTCCATTAGATATGGATGAAATGATGGAAATTGAGGAGCTCTGTCTCAGCCATCCAGCTGTCAAGGCCGAAATTGAAAAGTTGAAGCTTCCGGCTGGCCACACCGTCTGCTTGGATCCGTGGATCTACGGGACCGAGGATGCCAAGGAAACTCGGCGTTTGTTCCAATGCTACATGTATATTGTGGCCACCGACCACCCCCAGCACAACCAGTATTCGTTGCCTTGCAAATTTTCCCCGGTGTTTGATGGTATCACTCGCAAACTGGTCCGCATGGATTATCTGCCTGGTGGAGCCGATACCCAAAGCACTGAGACGCAGCCCTGGAAGCCAGTGCCTGCTGTGCAATACGCACATGATTTGCTGGATGAGCCTCTGCGCACCGATCTGAAGCCCTACATTGTTCAGCAACCAGAGGGGGCGTCATTTAATGTCATCGGCAATGCCGTGTCATGGCAGAAGTGGCGTTTCAGAGTGGGCTTCAATAACCGAGAAGGTTTGGTGCTGCACAATGTGACCTACGATGGTCGCAACACCTTCTATCGTCTGTCGTTCTCTGAGATGACAGTCCCCTACGCTGGTATGTTCTACTACTCTTCGTTTGGCAACACATCTGATTTTTTCTAGATCCTCGTGCTCCCTACCACCGCAAGCAAGCCTTTGACGTCGGTGACGTGGGCTTCGGTATCACAGCTAACCAACTGAGCCTCGGCTGCGACTGTCTCGGCCACATCAAGTATTTCGATGGTTATCGCACAGATGCACAGGGAGCACCAATCCAACTACAGAATGTCATCTGCATGCACGAGCAGGATAATGGCTTACAACACAAACACACCAATTACCGCACCGGTGCGGCGACTGTTGTCCGTAATCGCCAGCTTGTGGTTCAGATGATCTGCACGGTTGCCAACTACGAATACATTTTCGCTTTTATTCTCGACCAAGCAGCCAATATTGAGCTCGAGGTGCGGGCAACCGGTATCCTCTCAACGGTACCATTCGAAAATGAGAATGGCCAAACTGTGCCATGGGGCACGAATGTCGGACCAGGCGTTATGGCCCCGTTCCACCAACACATGTTCTCGCTCCGTATCGACCCTGCCATCGACGGCTACAAAAACACAGTTTACTACGAGGACAGCGTCCCTATGCCCGAGGATGACAGCAACCCATGGCTAGTCGGGTACACCACAGAGGAAAAAGTTATCAAGTCTAGTGGCAGTGCCACAACCAGCGTCGACCGCCACCGCGTCTTTAAGATTCGGAATGACTCTATTATCAACCCCATCACCCACCACCCCATCGCATACAAGTTGCAAACCATGCCAAGTCAGATGCTCCTCGCACACCCGAACTCATTTGGCTCGAAGCGCGCCCGCTTCGCGACCCGTCCTATCTGGGTTACTAAATACCAAGACGACGAGCTCTTCGCCGCCGGTGAGTTCACAAACCAGAGCAAGAAGTCGGAAGGCGTGGAAGTATGGGCTGCACGCAACGACACAGTTGAAAATGAAGACGTTGTTCTGTGGCACAGTATGTTATCCCATCTAAACTCCCCTGCAATAGTAGCTAACTGTTTCCAGCATTCGGTCTCACGCACAACCCCCGCATTGAGGATTTCCCTGTTATGCCTATGGAGCGCGTCAGCGTGATGCTCAAGCCGGATGGTTTCTTTACTAAGAACCCGGCACTGGATGTGCCGGCTTCAAGCCAGTCTTTCAACCAGTCGACTTTGCACCCAGAGCCGGCGTGCTGCGCGGCTCCTCAGGAGCGAGCGCAGGTGAAGTTGTAGACATTACATGTGAAATGAGATGTGGAAGCCGAGCTCTGTAAATAGATTATCTGCCATAGAGGCAAATATAACGAAGTTATTTGAATCAAATGTACACTTTTCTGAAAATGGACGCCGCCGCTCCAAGCATCTATGTGCCAAGCAGTAGACTTTTGGAGATATCATAATGAACGCGAGGAGGCGTCAGCCGTAGTGGATTGTGATGCTGGTGCCCACGGTTCTCGAAAATATATTTTTTGGTTGGAAACACGAAATCCTTCAATGTTCATCGGTATCTCGCAAACCGAGCACTGGTGCCTTATGCTCCGTGTCAAGATGATGACCCTCAACAAATATCCCTGCTATCAGACCCACTGCTGCAAACGCAACATACTGCACATACTAGTCAGCATAGTGTTCTTTTTAATATGAAGTGAGGTTTACCATAATCCAGACCGTTCGCAAAGACTCGTGAATGGCCTGTCGTGCCACAAGCTTCTGATCCAGGGGGAGTGTATCGATGATCTCGATATTAGCCATTGCGCCTCCTGAAACCTGACTAGCTAGTTGTTCTCCGAGAGCGGAAACTAATTGAGATCCTTTTCTTGCTATCTGGTTCTGAAACACGACTGTCCCGATGATCACCGAGATCGCGGTGGACAGGGTCCGTATGAATCCAATGGTGGCAGTGGCGGTTGCTGCATTCTCCGCGCCCACGATTGCCTGGAGAGCCAACAATGGGCCCTCGAAATTCAAACCGATGCCGATGCCGGCAATAAGCTGAAAACCCATGATTTTACCCCAGTTGACGGTAACCTCTAGATTGATCAGCAAACCCACCCCTAGCGTCATAGTGACTAGTCCCAACCACATCGCTGAAACATAGACTCCTGTCTTTTGGATGAATAGTCCAGTAGATGCAGCTGAGACGGTGATAGATAAGACAAAGGGAAGGATGTACACCCCGGACATGATAGGGCTAGAGCCGAGGACTGCCTGGAAGTAGAGGGGGAGATAATAGGCTTCACCCATAAAGATGTAGCCATGGCAAAAGCAGACTAGGAAGGAAGCGACACCAGAGCGATGATTGAATAGGACTAGAGGAATGACGGGATACTTGACCATTTTCCATTCGTTGACAACGAACAGACCCAGAAGTACACCAGCAAAGACGATCAGACATATCACGGTGGCAGAGTTCCAAGGATGCGTGACACCACCAAAGTCAAGACCCAACAAGAGCATGATGGTGCTACCGATGACGAATAAGCATCCCGTCCAATCCACAGCCTTTAGACCACTCCATATTGGTGTATTGGGTGTTTCAAGCTTGAGAGTAAACCATAATAACAAGAAAACTAGTCCAGAAATTGGGAGATTGATCCAAAAGCACCAGCGCCAACTACAAGAAGTCAGCGATAAACAATGTAATATAATAGAAAGGTATTCAGCCCTCATCTTTGGCAAGAAAAGAAATCAAGTAAACGGTGGAAGTGCACATATAGGGGCTTTGGAACTGTGAAGTGGCAGGGACAGGAAATAGAACAGGAAAGCATTGCGCATACACACCTTGCTTTTTCAGTAAACACCCCACCGAGGACTGGACCTACTCCACTAGCAAGGGCCCATACGACAGATATGAGACCAAAATACAGCCCGCGATCTCTGAGAGAGAACAAGTCACTGACACAAATGTTCACGAGGGTGATCAGCCCAGCCGCTCCAAGCCCCTGCACGGCCCGGCCAAACAGGAACAGTGCGATGGTATCTCCAACTGCGCAGATCAAACTTCCGCCGAAAAAAATAAAAGTCGCCACTAGAAGCAAAGGCTTTCGGCCCCAGATATCCGAAAGCTTCCCCCAAGCGGGAACGGTCGCTGTATTGGCCAGAATGTAGGAGCTGCCGATCCACGTGTAGGCGGAACTAGACTGAAAGTGTGCGGTGATTGATGGCAAGGCTGTTGTAATAATAGTGACATCGAGAGCAGCCACAAATACCGCTGCACATAAGGCAGTGAGAATGATGAATGTTTGCAAAAATGATCGATCCAAGGTCGGGCTTGGGGAACTCAGGCTTGACTCTCGCTGAGAAGGGACTGGCTCCATTTTCATGAATATTGTCAGAATTTTAAGAAAGGTATTATGAAGTGTGAGAGAACGCCGAATAAATATACAAAATACTGTCGAATTAATGCAGAATGTCCCAAGGTTGAAAGGTTTCCATTGTGGAATAGAGGACCCATCAGGTTATCAGGTGAGTTTGGCTTACTACAACAGTAGGCCCTGGTAGATTTCAACTGGTGGTTACTATTATTTACTATTATTTACTATTATTTACTATCACTTACAAAAAGAATGTGTCTTACACTCTCGTATATCGTTTATCGTATATCGTTTATCGTATATCGTTTATCGTATATCGTTTGGATATCCAGATTGATTTCTCCCTAACTTGCACTTTGATTGATGCGCAGTCTTATTTTGAAGACATTGGAAGTAAGTCAGCCATTATCCAGCTACGGAATCGACTCTCTGTGGCAGTTAAAATGTGAAACTTAAGGCTGAATGTCGGAAATCACCGGTACAGCAATGTATGTTCAAAATGACAGATGTGTATGACTCTAACTAACTAAAATGACAAGAATCCCCTATTTGACAATTTGCTGGGGCATAACTGACTAAGCTTAATATGCAATTTGTATGGGGCCCACTATCATAGCGGTCCATGTATTTTCCGAGGTGTTGAATACTCGGGTTCCCAGTCATGTATTGTAACATAGCTTTCGACACTTAACTTGGTATTGAGACTAGTGCGTTGGATATTGTGGGGGCCAAGACGGTGCGAAGAGATTGCTGCCATAGTCAAGCGCGAGCAGAAATCACTGGGTCCAAGATCTGGTCTAGTAAAAAAAAAACATGTAGCCCACCAATTTGATTTACTATATATCATATTCCGATCTTTTGCTGCGGCCACTGCAATATCAATTTCCACTTCTCATTATGATCCTTCAGCTCACTCAATAACTCCGTGACTAGTTCTCCCCCGCAGCCCTTGGCCCACCAGAAATGGGCCCCCAGTTCATTTAATAGAACTGCCCAATTCATGAGGATCAACAACTGGAATGGCTGACGTGCGCGCAACCCACCCACAAATTCCCTCTTGACGTAGGTGAGCCAAGCCAAGATAGGTGCAGGATGGGGCGCATGGGTGAATTTGGCAAAGGAGTCTTGTAGGGAGTCGATAGCTTCCTGATTAACGCTATACTGCACCGAGTCTGTGATTTCGATTGAGCTATTGAGCATTCGCAGTTGTGCGATAGCATTGGCCATGTCGGGATCCAACGCAGTACTCTCCGTCCAGTCGTATTTGGAGAAGATGCTTGCCTGTCGCCACGGTTTGCTAATTTGTGAGATCTTATTTGCCCCCTGCAGCAGCTCAAAAACTGTCATCATAGTTTCGATCATGCTAAAGGGTTCACCGCGATGCTGGGCGTTTAGCCGAGGGAGTGCCATGCCAATGATAGTAACGATCGCTGATTGAGCAAAGACGGCATCGCAGTTGAGAGGGGTGAGGTGGGCCAAAGCCTCTCGAAAGGGGGCAAATGCAAGTTCATTGCACTGCAGTGCGGTGTCCAGGTAATATAGAACTTTTTCTGGATCCGCGGTAGTGGCTACCATGTGAAGCGCGGCGAGAGAAAATATGCCATATAAGAGAAATTCATGTTCGAAAGCAAGCTTAGGAATAAGGATCTGCCAATCCTCCATGTCAGATCGGTCACCGCAGACACTTTTATAAGTCTCAGTAGAGAATTTGTGCATTAGTAGGAGATGTCGCGCATCATATTGTGGTGATATAAAGGCCGGCTTGGCTAGCGGGGTGGGCTCCGGTTTCGGAGAGGCCTCGGTTGTAGAATGCCTTTGGGGATCGGGTATACTATAGATGCAGGGCAGTTCCCGAACAGTACATGCATTGCATAGGGGCCGTGTCTCATCACACTAGTGTTGTCAGCATCTAGTCTACCTAGGTGGGAGATGTCGGACAGATATTGGCCCACCTTGACACGCCGCTCCTTGCATTGATTGCACCCATTTCTAGACTTCTTGTGAAATCGACGAGGCATGATTTGATCTCATAGATATCGAGGGTGTGGGAAAATGTGGGAGTTGGGAGAGTTGAGGAGCGGGGAACGAGGAACGAGGAACGGTAAACGACAAGCGATAAACGATAAACGATAAACGAAGTACGAACAAAACATTATTAACATATACCAGGCCTAGAGGACTCTCAGGTGTAAGTTTTGTTCTGTTTTTTACTTTAGATGTTGCCACTGTTCAAAAAGTCGGTCATTTGCACAGAAATCACACCCCAATGCCCCGTCGAAGCAACTACATACGGCTACTATCCCAACCTCAGCAGCAACATCTTTTTCGCGGTTTATTTCGGCCTGCTTGGAGTGTGTCAGCTAGGTCTCGGGATATATTTGCGAACGTGGACTTTCCTCGCAGTTCTCGGTATTGGGACATTCATGGAAGCTGCCGGACATGTGGGATGAATCTTGATGCACGACATTCCATGGTCAACGTCTGGGTTTCGACTACAAATCTTCTGCCTGATTCTGGCTCCAACCTTCATTTCCGATAGGATATATCTTACCCTCAAGCATATAATCATCCAGATTGGAACAAAATACTCGCGTATGAACCCGAAGCTTTTCACCTGGATATTCATCGGGTCTGATATTGGATCCATTGTTTTGCAAGCAGCTGGTGGAGGCGTGGTCAATGCAGCCGGGACTGACCAGGCCATGGTTGAGAAGGGAAATAATATCATTATTGCTGGAATTGTCTTTCAGGTTGCCACAATGTCGGAGTGTGGAGTAATGGCGTTGGAGTTCTTCATTGCGTCCAGGAAGAATCTGCGCGAAGGCTTCCAGGGAGAAGCTGGGACTGAGAAGCTACAACAAAGAATATGGTTGGTACTTGCTGCAGAAATTGTTGCCTATACTACTGTTCTCGTTCGGTGTATTTATCAATGAGCTATTTGATTTCGATATAAACTATGAACTTATAACTAATTCCATCTAGGTTTCCTGAGATGGCGGGTGGATGGGGGAACGACTTGATGCAGAACCAAATGGAGTTCTTAGTTCTTGATGGGTTGTATGTCGAACACTTATTGATAAACTATTTAAATGGTCATTTACATCCCGTCATCAAATATACACAGACCAGAGACTTTAACCAAAACAATATACTACATCAAATATCACCATGTCGCCCACTAAAGTTGCCCTTGTCGGAGTATGGTTTTCCTTTTATGTTCAATTTTTTGTGTTCAACTAACATAACTGACCAGGCCTCTGGAAACCTCGGTCCCACCGTTCTCTCTGAATTGTTGGATGCTGGACTCACTGTCACAGTCCTTACCAGACAAAACAGCAACAAGACCTTTGACCCCAGAGCTCAAGTCGAGAAAGTCGACTATGAGTCTCGCAAATCCCTCAAGGCTGCGTTAGCTGGCAATGAGGTAGTGGTTAACACTCTTGGTGTGGGCACTGTTCCCCGAGAGACTTACTTGCGTCTTGTTGATGCCGCGGTGGCTGCTGGTGTTCAGCGTTTCCTCCCAACGCCGCGAAACTCCCAATCTTCGCTGATAAGATTGCTGTTCAGGAGCACCTCATGGAAGTTTCCCAGCAGTCTGGTCTCGGTTATTCCATCCTTATCAATGGGCCTTTCCTCGACTGGGGCTTGAAGATAGGGTTCCTCCTTGATTACTACACTCTACGACGGTGGCGAGCGAAAGTTCAGTACTCCAACCCTTAGCGGTGTTGGCAAAGCTGTAGTAGGGATTGTTAATGACCTTTCCGCTACCAAAAATTCCATAGTCTTTGTCAATGAGGCTACCGTATCCCAGAAAGAACTTTTAGCCTTGTCTGGTAAGCATGTTGAGACCAAGAGTGTGCAAACATCGGAGATCGAACAGGAAGCCTTCGCCGAGCTCGGTAAGCCGGCACCAAACCCTGGCGTATTTGTCTTCGGCTTCCTACGGAGGGCTATTTTTGGTGAAGGGCTCGGGAGTCTGTTCGATTCTAAGAAGCTTTCCAATGATTTGTTTGGCACTCCAAGGCAATCATTAAATAATTTCTTATGTATGGGATTTGGTATGGGTTTGGATTTACAGGATCTACGGGTTACAGGAATGGGCTGATTCCACGCTCTTTTGCTCACCATCTGTACTCTGGGATTCGGCGTTAGGACTCGAGTTCTTGCTTCAGTTGGAAGAAGCGCCTGCATAGTCATACGCAACTAGTTAGACTGCAACAGGTTAATTGAACTTTGATTGATTGATTGATTGATTGATAATGATTTGTTTGGCAAAAAGATTTTATCTAAGACCTTCAGGGATGATGATGATGATGATGATGAATTCATTGACCCGATTTAGCTCGCTATTACATACATGCTGCTATGCGGGGGTTGCGTCCCAGAGCCCGCTCCCGACGACAAATGGTGGTGTATCCCCAGTATACAGATCCACCCTGTAGACAGGACTCGAGAAATTGATTCTCGAGTCCTGCAACCTGAAAAATAAGGCCACAAACCGGCCGGCGTAATGCACATGACAAAAGAAATTAAGCATAAAGAAAGTCATCCACCTGCGTAATGCAGGCGGTCGATCCCGCATTCCCCGCGGGCGCAAAGTGTCCCCTTCCTTTGCAAGCACCTCTCCCCTGCATTTCTCACTTCTTCATCTCCCACTTCTTCATCTCTCCCCTTCCTGGCTCCCCGAGTCACCGAGTCCCTGCATCACCAGGACTGCCAGATCCGCCTGCTGCATCACTCCGGCAGGTCGTACACGAACAGGTTCGGGTCGCGACGCCATGCCTCGTCGTCTTCGTCGGCAGCGTATGCTGATCTCCATGTGCGTTGATGTGAGGTGACCTCGGCGGACCTGGCGCGCGGCCACTGTGTTGTGCGTCCTGTTTCTCCAGCACTCACAGTCTCTTGATTTGGTTTGGTTTTTGTTGGATCATGATGATCCTCGTCCCCTACCCCCTTCTCCTTCCCCGTGGCGACCGAGTCCACTGACTGAAACTGTCCCAGGAGACCCGACGCAATCATGAACTTTGCAACAATCGGCGCTGCCTTCGATTCCCTCAACATCTCCTCCTCCCCGAGCATCGTCGAGATACCCGCCAAGACCTTCAGGGACTCTTCGCCTAGTGAAGTACTTCCTCCATCGACAAACTATATTAGTCAATTGATCTGTTCTGCACTGTATGTTATATCGAATGAAAAATCCCAATTGAGGATTATCAAGTTCTAAAATACCCTCTGACTGAAGAGTTGCTACTCATGATATATTCATGTAGCGTTATTATTTCTCGTTGTTAAGCCTCTTCTCTACAGCACTAATCCAACGTGCCACAATTAATATCCTGTCAATTCATATCCTGTGCTAAATTCATCTATAAGACCTGGGATTCGATAGGCTGTAACTTGAAACTGATTCATCGATTATTTTGCCACTGTGTCTCCTTTTGAGTGTAACTCTAAGTGTTCTATTTGAATAGCAACTCTAGATATTGTCCCGAATTCTTAATAATCAGCACTTTGTGTTATATTGTCTCGTTATAGCTCTCTACCCCTATTGAGTTAGGGTTGCAAGCCCCGGAAAAGTTGTCTTAGTTCCCACAATGTGTTTAGTAAACGAAAACCGGAACAGAACGCCCTGATGTAACATCAGGCCAGATGTGTTCTTTGAAGTCAAAGGCTCGGGCATCTGGCAGGATCTCGCGAAGTCGATCCCGCAGAGGATTCAGGGGATTCATGCTAACAGTAGCGATGATAGCCAATTGATCTTTTATTGCCTTCGTGACCGTCAAGTGTGCCTCTCCCACTAGGAACTTGGCCCCTACTAGCAGCCCAGAGACTGTCCCTTCTTCGGTCGGTGTTAGGATACGTGTCAAAAGAGTAGTTTTCAGAGGCTTTGAATGTTCTTCCCTGCATGGCGCAGAGCAGGATCGCATGATTCCCTTCTCGGGGAACTCCAGACACCTTTGGCTGAAGACCGCAAAGCTCGAGCTGTCTCGCGTATCCTTGATGACCCGAAACCAGTTATGCGACTCTTTCCGCGTGGATGGCAATACGGGACAATTGAGAGGACTATCGTAGAAGGGCCAGGAGACTTGAAGATTTCCTTCGCCGTCAACACCCGAGTGCTCCAGCGCAAGAATTGAGTTTATAATCACGCGGCGAGCTTCGAGACCAGTGAGAAGTTTGATTTGCCCAGGAAAATGGCCCAGTGAGTCTATCTCGTCCACTGACTGCCATCGGCTCCAGCATGAAATGATGCAATTCTTGTCGCCAACGTTGTGGGCGCAATAGATTGGGGAATCTGTGGAGTGGGTGCTCGTTTGAGAGAAGCGGAGAGCGTCCCAGAGTGTCACTCGCTGGGCATTTCCGGTGCATGCACTAACTTCCAACCCAACGCGGAGGTTTAGAAGTGGCACGAGCCTTGTGTCAGGCTTTGTACAGTTCGCAATGAGCATTGCCTTAAGTGTGCGCTTCGGGATCCGCTTATACTTCTTCATGGGTCCGGCTGTGACGTATTGTCCACCGACGAGCTGGATATCGTACCCATCGCTCACGTATTGTGATTTGCTTGTTCCGGGATACTGGAGCCGAGAGGCAATTTGTTGTCCAATAATCGAAATAGAAGACTTGCACTTCTCGTTGACAACAAGCCCAGCCCCAACGTCAGTCATGGTGCCGATCAACATCCTCAATGTGTTGCCAATTAGAATTGGCACTTCACAACTCTTATTAGAGAGAAATTCTGGGATCTCTGTCATCCAGTGGCATTCAACCTCATCATACGATGAAGATATGGACAAGGAAGATTGCCGCTCTCGTGGAAATGGGACAATGAAACCTCTCTCAGTTTGAATGATTGGCGCTGAATTTGCAGTAGCTCGGACCAGCGAGATGGGCCCCCATAATTCTTGCAAATCTTGGACGGTAAATGATATCTTCATTCCCTGAGATGGAACGGAGCCTTTCCCTAGAATCCATGCAGGACCACCGACAAAGTCGTCCAAGCAAGCCAGCTTTTGTGGCTTAAAAAGAATACCCTTCAAACACGACAGAGATGTATCTCACCTCCCGGTCCCATAAATTAATATCGAATGGACACACGTGTGAGCCAGAGAATGATATGATCCCAATTGCTAGAATCTCACACAGGAACCTAAGAATCTGCTCTAAATCAAGATCCAAGAGGGACTTCTCCTCGACCTTGAGCAACGTTTGGATCCAGTTCTCTATCAAACGTTTCGATGCATCTTCATTGGACGGAAGCGAAATAGTCTGGGACAATGCGCTAACCTGGCTCAATGATATATTGACGGCACTGGCAACACCATCCCGGTCTTGGTCTTCGATCAAAATGCTGATGGAGGGTCCACAAAATCCCTGAGACTGTAGATATCTAAGCGCAGCTTGCCAATTACTAAGACACTCGATACAGTCATGCAGCGATTCAAGCTTGGTGTAGGGCCCGTTTTCCATGCCCATCATCTGTGCAGTTTGAAGCTCGAGCTGGTCCAATTCACTGAAATACCGAGTTGCATCCAAGATGTGGTCCATATTCTTTATGTCTGGTATACCTACATCTATCGAGTCTTCTTGATACTCTGGGGTTGTGATATTTGTTGTATTTAAGAGTGCAGCCGAAGAGTTGGGGCTCTGAGGAAGAGGGAGTCGGCTTGGTTGGTGCATGATGGGGTCCTGTTGTTCAATTCTACCGGAAGGTGAGGATTTCTCCTGTGCCATATCAACACCTTGGAACAATACATCATTTGCTGCTTCCATCCCAGAATGGTTCGGTTCGGTTGGATTGATGGACATTGAGAAAGACGGCAGAATAGGCCTCGAGAGACGGTGGTACAGATCTTCCAGAATGGCGTGAGTGTGAATGCGGCCCTGCTCGGACTCTTTATATAACGCTGTCAGATCCAACGTTGTCCCGTGCTCCTGTGCCCCCCGTAGGTATCTCAGTAGCCCCCGCTCTAATGCGATGGTGATATCCTTTGTCCGCTCACGAGCAATCGGGTCACCTTCCTCGTATTCCTGGCCCGCGGCTTGATAAAACTGATCAAACCGAGACTTGATTTCAGTAATGCCGCGTTTGAGCGATTGTCCCAGTTCCCGGGTGGACTGACATTCGTGATACTTCTTCCGAATGGTAGTAAACATTTGGTATAGGTGGTGGTAACTGTTCAACGATTTGGGTTTGTTAATCTTATCGATTGCTAACCGGAGAGGAAATGGTCTTACTGCGTGCCACACAGTCCCTCATATCATGAGCAGGTGGATTATCACATATGTGACAACGCAGCCCAAATTCCGACCGATTGTGGCATGTTCCGCAATCACTCATATTATGGCTACACTGTGTGCACACCTGGGGTGGAAGAAGAACGTGATTAAGCTTGTGTTGCGCTCCAGGGTGGGTTGTAGATCCTATCTCAGACAAAACCTCAGTCGTAAGGATGTCACCACTAAGACTTAAACTTTGGGGTATCTGGTTGACGGGAACATGGTACCTCAGATCAAAATAGTCGTAAAGCGATGCATGAGTAGGATCCCAAGCTTTCAAACCTGTCCAAACTGTTGAATGGCCTATTCCCGAGTATGGAAAAGCCCCAGATTCAGAAATTGGCGGCTTTGAGACATTTTTGCGTGGAAATAGGTCGGAATTGCTAGAGCCAATCGAAGGACCTAATCCCGAGTCTAGAGAAGCCCCAGATTCAGAAATCGGCGGCTTTGGAATATCTTTGTGAGGAAAGATCGTGTCATTGCCAGAACCCATATTAAGATAATTGAGAAATAAAGAGAGAAGAGAGTGTGAAGCATGCCCAAAATCAACTGAGGCTCTTTACTCTCGTTACCAAAGTCTGACTCACGTTTATGCACAGCCCTCAGCCGCTAAGCAGGGTGTCGTGGTGGCATGGGATTGGTGCATCATTGTGGCTTCGCTTCGCTGGCGTCCCTCGGCCCTGACTCGGTCAGAAATTCACCCGGTAGAATGTGTCACATGTAACTATCATATTTTGTACGCCAGGAACAGATTTAATTTGCATCCTTCGTCGTTATAGTTATTCATAGTTCATTATACACCTTGACAAGATGTGGTGAACTGAGTGCCCGATAGGTGCATAGGTATGTATCCGATAGATCCCGCAAGTACTTTGTAATATTTTTGCTGAGCCTCTCCATAATACTCTAAAATACAATGTTGGTTTCCCATAATTTAGTTAGAATTCAGTGCTTAAATCGATCGGCAATATCGGACCAGCCCGCAACGAGTTAGTCGACCCACTACTCTTCATATTGAAAGCCAAGTACACAACACCGGCCAGTGCATAGGATCTTGAAATCACATCTAGCACTCCTCCGCTATGGAAAGCTTCTCGGTCCACTCCCTCCCCGAAATAACATCCATCTTGCGAGCAAAGACCTTCTCCATCAACACACGGTGCAGCTCCTCGTCACGATCCATGCAACAATCCTCCAAGACTGTAATGCGGTAGTCCATATCCATCGCCTGTCGAACAGTCGACAGCACAGCTCCACTGGTAATCAAGCCGGCGACAACGATAGACCTTGCGTTTGCGCAGCGCAAAAGCATATCAAGTTCAGTAGCAAAGAAGGCGGAGACACGACGCTTGGTGAGGACAACTTCTCCAGACGCAGGTGCGATGGCTGGGTGGACTTTCACAGACGAGTGGCCTTCGAGATATTCACCACGTGAGACGACAGAGGGGACAGATGAGTTGTTTGGATTATTTTCTGGGTAGCCTGGGCGGAAGGCGGTGACAACGTGGATGATTTTCACATTGGCCTTGCGTGCGGAAGTGACAGTTAATCTCAGGCGTTCGAGGTAGGGCTCTGTGTTGTCGAGCCGGTCGATTACTCCGTTTTGGACGTCGAGGATCAGGAGGACGGTTGCCATATTTGCTGGTAGCTGGGGATATGTAGTGAAATTAGAGAAGTGGTAGAAGTAGGGATAGAATGGGGATGAGGTTAGGTTTAAGAGGGAGACTCAAAGAGAGAGAGTTGATATCGAACGAAGCAAGTCTGTTGTTGAATGGTTGCGGTTCCGGTGTTTGGGATCCCGGTACCGGCATGGACATATGAAATTGAGGAAATTGAGGAAACTCAGACTATTTTACATAAAAGAAAGAAATGAGCAGAATCGCTCATAATTTTTGATAAATACATGGTAAAAAGAAAAAGTGGTTGAGGGTCCCACACAAAAAGCGAAAACATATCAGTCAAGTCTCGGTCTCTTAACCGCGAATTGTTCCAAAAGCTCGACTCTTTCCTTCAGGCGGGCATTCTCTTTTTCGAGATCCCCACGATCCAAAATCAAATCGTCGCGATACCTCTTTTGCGTTTGGGGTGATCCTTCTATGCACTTATCCAAGATGTCCCGGTGCTTCTTGGACGACATCACCGAATCAGATCGCCCTCTCTCTGGCGTCTTGGCCCGAGGAGTCTTCGGCAGTCTAGGTGTCTTGCATGGCGTGATAGGATGGTGACTGGTGACCGTCTCATGCTCGCTGTCGGATTCATCTTCCTCTGATTCGGAGCTATTGTCACTCTCTTGACTGTCGTGACTCTCTTGGCTCTCTTGGCTCTTGTGTGATGGCCGAGGTGAAGGGGGTGAATATTCGGGGCTGGAGTGTCGGCTTATTGCCTCCGTGGATGTAATGATGGGTAAAGGAACGCTTGTTCGAAGTGGAGACCGTCTGCTTGTCATTCTATGACCGTGCTCGTCCGAGTCGAGGTGGCTATCGAAAAGGGAGCTTCTATCCTCTGGGGCGGCGGTAGCACGGTTGCCTTGAAGGCAGTTGCGAAGACGATTTTCATCGAGAGGTACAATGCAGCTTTGACGCCAAATATCTGCAGCTTCTTTCACTCGTGTAGATGAGGCTAGCTCGCCATGGATCCAGCTCGTAAACTCAGCCACCCCCAGTGTAGTGGCATTTTCATTGTTATCCAAAAATCTCTTTCTCATATAGTCGGTATAGCTCTTCTGGATGGGACCGAATGCGATATTTTCCATTGGGTTGAAGAACTTTTGCTCGTTCTTGGGAAAAGAAAGACAGGCGATATTGTTATCCCAACAAAAGCTTACGAAATCGGGGAAAACTATGCGAAATCGCTGGGAAATCATCAGGATTCTCCATGTTCGACGCCGAACTCTAGGTCGAGTCTCTGGCTCAAAAACAGTCTTCAACCAATCAACTGCATGGTTTGGTTCAGCCCAGCCTGACTGGTTGAAGGAAACCTGGATTTGACCGATGTTTCTAGTTTGTGGTGGATCCTGGCTCCTGCAGACTATGTATGGGCGCAGGTGCTTTCCTTTTGTTGAGCAACAATGGATGACAGACGAGAATGCCCGTTCTTCTCTCTTGTGATGTTGATTTGTAGGTCGAACAAACATAGCGTTCGACTTTCGATATATAGTGGTAACAAATGCGGCGTCTTCCATTGCGTAGATATTCTCATCGGTAACCTGGAACCTCTCCTTCATATCTTTGAACGCTTCAAAGAATTTCCAGGCCCTGCGGTCTTCATGCGCACCTTTCAGCCGCATTGTATCGCGCACTTCAGCTAAGGTGGCAGCAAGTTCCGGATTGCGATCCAAGAAGCCCTTCTGCCAGCCAACGTTGAGGTTTGGTCTGTTCTGGTTGTAGCTTTGATCATTATGGAAATACACATTGGCTATATCCTTTGCCAACATGTGGTAGGGAAAGAACCCATGTTGGACCCAACGTTCCACCCGCTCAACAACTTCTCTCTCATCCTCGACGGAGAGAGCTGGTTGACCCATGACACCAGACTTTTTTCTCAGGTATGCACCAGCAAGAGTTGTAGCAACTTCTGAAGCAATCGTGTGAGATGGAGGCGCCCCAACAACAATGAGCATACCTTTTTCAAGGACGCTACTTGAGCATAGAAATTCAGACGCAGGATTGAGAGAAAGAGACACGGAGGACGCCACTCTGACCCAAAAGAAAAACTTTCGCACTGACAGTGAGTCCTGGGGTCGGAAACATTGCCCAGGCCTCCACTCTGTTAGCTCAACAGAATTCTGGTTCACATTAGATCACTGCGTTTTGTATGGCTAATTGAGCTTTTTCTTTAACACAAAACTGTCAATTCGGGTATAAAGTGGATGCTTTTCACTCTAGGCCGGCTCGTTTCCATAGTGACGTGTATCCACAGAGTGTTGAAGATTTCTTCTAGTTTCGTTTTTTTCTCCGGTGTAATTTTTCGGTTGCAACTGATGATTGGGAATAAGATAGATCGACAGGCACATCGGATAGCCGAATGATGCAAAACCTCGTTTATACAGAAGAATTAAATTTCGAGGCAGCAGCCGAATAAAACTGGGTTCGAGGGAAGGTCTATGAATGAGTCTTGTAGTGGCGGTTGTTCTTACATGGGTGGTGATTTTCCATGTCCATCTCACGGGCTTTGAGTGTCTTCGAGTATTTTAGGTGGCTTCCGATCCTTCGAAGTTTTGCGGGTCTTTGAGATTCAGTGAATCTAGCGAGCTCTTACTTCGTAGAGTGAATGATCATGCTCGAAGCTGGCTGCACACCATTTCTGAGACATCCGATTCGCCGGGATCTCCCGACTCCGACTTTTACGGATTTCCATGATTCGGTATATCGTGCGCTTGACATGATCGGTCTGATTCTGGTGGGCGAGAATTCTGGTGTGCTATCGATGAGCAATAATCTGCTCATGCCACAATATACGGCTGGAAGAGGAATTCGAATTACAATGGACCAGTTGTCCCAGCTCAACTAGCGGGTGCGAAGTCATGTCGGTCTTGTATGCCGATCGCATTCGTTCATTTCCATTTATAAACTTGTGAGGCCTTCCTCGAAGCTGCAATCCAATAATGTCAATAATGTCAGGAGTTGATGTCGGGCCCGTATTCTGACAGCGGTCGCGGCCCGAGTCCGTCCCCGGGATTCAGGGAGACCCAGTGTTTGTTAGCGAAGTGTGCTCCATGCGTATCCACAGCGGAGATGAACGAGTCAGTCTCAGCAAAAGCAGATGACTATGAGGATGATTGAGAGCATGAGAACATTGATGATGATAGTGTCACCTGTGTGCACTCATATCAGTTATTTGATCGACCTGGTAACTCGTCCTCGGGGCGACCCGTGGACCCCTGACTTACTTACATAATCATCCATGACGTCACTGTCAAAACTATAAGACGAATCTCCTCGCGCACATGTGCGACTTTCTTTCTATGGCTGCCTTCAATCACTGCCCAAAACTGGCCAATTACGCATCAATCTAGTTTACATGTAACCCCACTACTAACCTAAAACAAACACCATGGCCGTGGCATCAGTCCCAATCACATACGGTGGTGACAGTGAGTACATTCTGGCAGAAAGTATCCAATAGATACTGACGAGACCACAGGGATGCTGAGCTCGGTCGCAGCACTGAACGGTCGCGTCTTCGACACTGATCCTGTCATTGCGTACATGCTGCTGAGCATGTCTCAAGAAGAAAGGTTGGCTTATCTGCCGACATACTGGACCGCGCTCATCAAGTCAGCCTTGCTTAATCACGCAGTGATCACCGAAGCCGATGACTGGAAAGCGGCCTCTGTCATGATTCCCCCGGGTGGATACATTGAAAATGCCTGGACTCTTCTGTGGGCTGGATTTCTGGGCGTCCTATGGAGAATAGGATTCGCAGGCATCAAGGTAGGCGAAAGCCCAACATTCTCGCTGCGAACACTCCTAACCTCACTGATTATCCAGCGCCTTTGGTTCGAATTCTCTGGTATGACCGACAATGCAAAGAGAAATGGTCTACGTGGTCACAAACAGTACTACTACATTTTCAGTCTCGGAACCGAACACGAACACCGTGGAAAAGGTCAGACAACCCCATCTGCGACTCCATAATACTGCATATCTTACTGATCCTTGTCCAGGCATTGCCAAAGCAATCATGCGGGATCACCAGCAGACCGCCCAAGCCGCGAACCTCCCGATCTGGCTCGAAGCAACGACTGAAGGCTCACGTGCTCTCTACCTGTCGATGGGATTTGAGGAAATTGAAGAGATTCGGCTCGGGAAGGGCAAGGTCGCTGCCGATGCTAGCCTTCAGTCTGGTGGGCCAGGAGTATCCCTTTGGGCGATGGTATGGTGGCCAAACCGAACTCCTGATGCTATTCCTTAGGTTTTACAGGTATTCTTCTGCTTATTCATACGCTTATTGCTAGCATATGTATGTATCCAAGCGATCACGCTCATTATCAACAACCCGATTTATTCATATTTGTGCTATATTCGATTCTGGGCGACTTGACAATCTGCTATTTGAAAACAGCTAACAGTGTACAGCTTATCGAACTGCTCTGTTGCCTTGGCCAAAAGACAATCTCAGCAAACACTCTTCAAGTTGTTCAAATCCTTGGGAATAACACCAGCCTTGACAGCATCTGCAAGAAGTCAGCTACCCTCATCCAATTATCCACGGATAAAAATGAACTCACCCTGGTAGGACCATCGGTAATCATTCAGCTGTGCCTTCCAAGTCCAAAAGACCCATCCTTGCTGCTGCTCATAAGCATGAACCTGCGCCGCAAACCACTTTCCATAAAAGTCGGTATTCGAACTGGGATCCCAATTGGAGGATCTCGCGACAGTATCCGAGACAGCAAGACTCCATTCGCCAATGATATTAGGGAAGTTACTATCACGCTTATCGCCGCAGGATGTGCTAATGTAGTTATCATGCGTGGGGTCAACGCTTGTATCCCATTTCAAGTAGCGGTGATCATCATAGGCCATGTATGTCAAGTCGTCGAGATACTCGTTTGGATCACCCGAACCCCAGGACTTATCCATTGTCTGAATATGGAGGTAGTCGTTCGGGTGGATTGAAAGTTTCTTCTCAGCGGCGCGTATACGCTGTATTCATCTATTAGTCCATGACTACTCAGCAAGACAAAAAGACCTCACCTCAACGGCCTGTGGGTAATACTTCGACCGCATGGATAAAGCCTTCCCCTTATTCCGAACGGGCTCATTAACAATCTCCAACATCCCCACATTCCTCATCTCATCGGTCTGATGGACAAGATCAACCATCCACTCGAGCCATTTAAGCGCCCGCTCATAGTTGTAATCCGTATAGAACCCAGTCTCAGAAACATACTGCCCAGTGAATGAATTATTCGCTGTCTGAGCACCGGGCGCGCCATGCAAATCCATAATAATATACAGCCCCTTGTCACTAGCCCACCCACACAGTTTCTTCACCTGATCAAGTCCACCCTGCGGGAAACGTTCGCTGCTCGTGTCAACCAGGTCCTCGTTCAGCCAGTAACCAACCGGCACACGGATAGTGTTCAAGTCGTAGTTCACGATTTCGTCAATATCATCTTGGGTAGTCCATGACTTCCAGTGTTTGGCGAAAGCAGTATTCGCGGCGTCTTGGCCGAGTGAGGAAACGCAGTCGAATTCCGATTTCTGTCCGTCACAGCCCATTTCGTTCCAGGCATTGTGGGCAATCCAGGGTTCGAAGATGAATTGGGAGCCAAGGTTTACACCACGGATTTTGCCGTTAGAGGACTTGAAGAGATTTGTGCCATCTTTTGAGGTGATTGATTTGTTCTCTTCTGGAAGCCAGGCTTTTGCCACGGTAATTAGGGTGGTGAAGGCGGCGAATCTGGATATCATGCCCATGCTGGTGGTGGACAACATGGAGTTGAATTGGGGAGAAGTGACTGCCTAGAGTGAGAGAGAGATGGATTTCATCGAATATAAATAATCTCTGGTATATTATCCCAGTACCCGCCATCCAGATCATGGGGGAATCTTATGCATGTTCTAAGATGATGATCCTACTAGTGAAACTGGCGAGTTTCCGGTTTAGGAAACCGAGCTGACGTTATATAAATATTCTGGGGATGGTTGGTTGCAGGCACGGTCGGTTGCAGGCACTATGACTGTTGCACTAATTCTTGAATATCTGATCACTATGAAAGATGTCTTGCCTTCCAAGATTCAACAATCTGAATATTAGCAGCTATTCCTACTAACTACACGTAGGTATATACAGGGTCCTTGTTAATTAATTCCTCGCTCTGGGGTTTCTCTGTGGATGATCTTGTCAGCTTGATGAATGATCATCCCGGGGCTCGATCGATTTGGCAAATTCAGGCCTCCAAGGTGGGGGCCTGATCAGCAGACTAAACACAGGCCACCTTGGAGGGGGGGGGGGAGGGGGGCTAGTTGGAAAAATTAGTTACACCTTCATCCCAGCTTACATGAAGACTCTACCAACTACCATAGAAGTAATACAAGACAACGTTAATTATCATTAGAGAACATTAAAAATCATAATTGCGTCCGTTGCAATCAATCAATATTAGAAAATCATAAAACATGTACTCCTCAGAGCGCCTTGAGCAATTCCTGGACCAAAGGCAAGAAGCTTGTAACATCATCGATCAGGAGTGTTGTCTCATTGACGAACTTGGGAGTGAGGAGGTCATGAGCGTTCTCCAAGAGCGCGCCAACATCCGAAATAACAGAAGGCTTGAGCAACTTTGTTACCTCGGGTAACAAGTCGGGCACGTATCCAAGGATCTCCTTGAGCGTGGTGACAATCTTGGGGGTGAGGAGGCCATCGGCGTTTTGCACGAGGTCTGCGGTCTCGCCGACGAAGGCGGGCGTGAGCAAAGTGGTAGCGTTAGTCACAATGTATCCCAGGTCCGTGATGATGGTTGTGTTCAGCAGAGACCTTCTGAGATCGGGGAGCAGGGGAATGACGTCGCCAAGGAGATCCTTCAATCCAGTGACAATTGGTGGGCTCAGGAGATCGTCGGCGCTGTCGACCAGGCCAATGGTCTCGTTGACGAACTTGGGTGTCAATAGAGTGTTGGCGTTGGTCAAGAGAGAACCAATGGCGGAGATGGTGCTCTTGTTCAGGAGCAAATTCAGCTCCGGCAGGAGAGGAATGACGTCCTTCAAGATCGACTTCAGTCCATTGGCCACCTCCGGAGTGAGGAGGTCGCCGGCCTCGCCGACAAGGCTCTTGGTGTCCTTGACGAAGTCTGACGTGAGCAGGTCTCCGGCGTTGTTCAGAAGCGTCTCGATCGAATTGATCGTTTGTTTGGTCAACAGCGACTTCAACTCGGGGATCAGTGGAATCAATTCGGGGATCAATGGAGTAAGATCACTGAGGAGCGACTTGAGAGCCTTGACCAGATCGGGGGTGAGCAAGCTGACAGCCTCTGTGACCAGGGTGTTGGTGTCCGTGACGAAGGCGTCCGTGAGCAGCTTGTTAGCGTTGCTAAGCACATTCTCGATTGCCTTGATAGTGGCTGGCTTAAGCAGACCCTTCAGCTCGGGAATGATAGGAGCGAGCTGGACGAGGAGAGACTTCAAGCTGTCAATAGTGTCCGAGCTCAAGAGCTCACTAGCTTCATCAATCAGGCTAGTGGTCTGGTTCACGAAGCTGGTAGTCAACAGGCTATTGGCATTGCCGATAAGAGTCTCGATTTCCTTGACATTGCCCGCACTGAGGAGGCCGCTAGCCTGGTTGATAAGGGGACCAGCCTGTTGAATGAGCTTGCCGGTAGTGGAGATGAAGCTGGGCGTGAGCAGCTTGTTGCCATTGCCCAAGAGCGACTCAATCTCCTTGACATTGCCCTCGGTGAGTAGACCGCTGGCCTGGGTAATGAGGGGACCGGCCTGGCTAATAAGGGGACCGGCTTGCTTGATAAGCTTACCGGTGGTCGAGATAAAGGTGGGCGTTAGCAGATCATTGGCATTGTTCAAGAGCGCCTCGATCTCCTTAACATTACCCGCGGTGAGGAGACCGCTAGCCTGGCTGATAAGAGGACCGGCCTGCTGGATGAGCTTGCCGGTAGTCGCGATAAAGCTGGGCGTGAGCAGCTTGTTAGCATTGGACAAGAGTGACTCAATTGCCTGGACATTGGCCTCAGTGAGGAGACCACTGACGTCGTCAATAAGAGGGCTGGCCTTGCCAATGAGGTTGCCGGTCTCCTTGATAAATGTGGGGGTGAGCAGCGTGTTGGCGTTTGTCAAGAGTGACTCAATCGCCTGAACATTCTTCTCAGTAAGCAGGCCGCTCGCGTCCTCAATAAGAGGGCCAGCCTTATCGATGAGAGGACTGGCTTTGTCAATAATGTTGTTGGTCTTATTGACGAAATCGGAGGTAAGGAGGTTGTTGGCATTGTCGATGAGGCTGTCCACCTTGTCGATGAACTGACTGGACAATAATTTATTGGCCACTTGGAGAAGGGTGCCAATCTCCTTGGTGTTCTCCTCGGTCAAGAGGCTGTTGGCATTGTCAATGAGACTGCCGGTCTTCTTGATGAAGCTTGCTGTCAAGAGGTCATTGGCATTGCCCACTAAGGTTCGGATCTGGTTGTCGACCGGGGGTGCTAGACCAGTAGAGAGATATTCGAAGGTGTCGGCGAAGTTGCCCAAGAAGCTAGGGTTAAGCAGACTTTCAAGACCACTCAGAAGCTGCCCAAGTCCGCCACTACTACCGCCGAGCAAACTCGACAAGGCATCTTTCAAGTCTGGCAGGATTTCGGAGCTGCTATCTGAACTGGTAGACTTTGTGCTTGATGTGCCTGTAGCAGAGGCAGCGGAGGTAGTAGTCTCGGCAGCGGAGGTTTTCGCGGCGGAGGAACCAGTCTCAGCAGGAGACTTATCAGCGGTTTCAGTTGGGGCGGTTGCAGCGGCTGACTCAGTTGGTTCCGCCGTACTGGCACCGAGAGCAGTCTTTATACCGCCCACCACGGATTCCACAGGGTTGGCTGTGGTCGGATTGGCGGCATTAGCAGAGGCGGTGTCTGCAGCAGCAGTGGTCTCTTCCTCCGTCGCAGGCGCAGCAGCAGCCGCAGTGGCCGTGTTGGCGGCTTCGGCGGTGTTAGCGGCAGGAGTAGTCTCAGCAGCAGCAACTTTAGCCTGGTTGACATTGTTTGCTTGAGTCGCTGAGGCTGTCGGGGTGGCCTCCTCTACAACACTCGCGACGGGAGTGACAGCTTCCGCCGAGGCTGAAGGAGCGGCCGGACTTCCTGACACATTGGCTGCGAATAGGAGCGCGGTGGTGAGCGTTGGCAAAAAACGCATCTTGTCGAATGGGCCAATCTGGCTATCGTTCCTTTATTTGATATCTTGTCTAGCCAGTCGAATCGGCGTCAATTCCCCAAACCTGTTGTTCAAAGGTTTGTTGAGCAGGAAGAGCCTTCGGGGATTCAAAAACTCAACCCCGGACAGAGCCAGCTCTTTATTTGCATTGAGATGGCATTGATCGTCGTGCAGCAGGCAGGGTTCTAGCTAACCGCAATGGTACCAACATCTGTTTTTTCTTTTTGCGTATTCCAAACGGAGTACGAGGGAGCTCCATCATCCCCGAAGAAATAATGATCGACACCGAGGCAAATCAGTGATAACCTCCCATGTGATGGACAGTGATGAGCAATTCTCAGTACACCTCCACTCCGTAGCAGAATCTAGCAGCTCACGGTCGGCCGTGCCTGGGGACTAGGCAGGGATCTGCATTACTAGCAAGGGGGAGAGTAATTATATTTCCGCGCCCGAGGTCCAGCCAGGCACATGTGGAAGCTTTTCTGGGGGAAGGCTGGGCGTCCATTAAGGGAAAGCCATCGTAAAGCTTCGTATATAGTGGCTTATTGCGGATGGGTGCGGGATTTCTGGGGGAAAAGCCAAGGCAAAAGCGGGGGATATATTATACTTCCCCACAAGAAGCCAAGATGAGGAACAAAGCCAATGATGGGATGGCTAGATCGAGTTGGAAATCCGAAATGGGGGCAAATGATAAGTGCGAATAGATGAGAACAAGGAATTGAGAGGGAAAAAATTGAGGGGAGAGGTTCGGAGTTGCAGCTGAAAGAGGAAATGAACGACATGGACGGAGTACCTTTGCGCATCTCCACCAAAAGCTTCGCAATTCCCATCCAACAGACTTCGATATGTTCTCTATTCTCTTTATATTTGTTTGTATTAGCTTATATTTGGAAATTCACAATTGGGAGACTGTTCATGAGAATTGAGTAGATTTCAAGTATACACATAAAAACCAATCGGAAACCAGCACAGAGTACGGAGTACTATGTCCAGGACTCTTTGACCAGACGAAAGAAGTTCAGATCGCCGAATTTCTACATTTGGAAAGCTTAAGCGGTCATCTTTTATTCCCTGTTTACGATTTGCTTCCTTTTTTTTCCTTCATTCTATGTTGTCCCTCAAACTTGTGTACCACCTACTATATACTACATAGATCTCTATATATTCCTCAATACCACATTGCTTTAGCACAAGCGCGTCTCCGAGTCATTCGAACGTGACTCAAACTACCTGTATTCTAGAAACCATACATGAGCCTCCTTCTAATTGGTTATACATTTCCCAGTAGCAGTCGCTTCCATTGTAGGTCTTCCTCACCGAAGCCGAAGCTAGCCCCCATAAACACTCACCACACAGGTAAATACCCCTAGCTCTCCTAGTCAATCAGAGCGCTCAGTTCAAAGTTGGTGGGATCTACGATGATATTGCAGTTAGTCAAGTGCCCGTGGGTAAATGTCTAGGGGTGAGGAGAAGGCATGCCGTCACGGAGCCGCAATCTCACAACTTCCGGTACTTTGGCGCTTAAGGATTTCGCGAAAACATCCCAAAGCTCGTCAGCTGTGCTCAATAGCCCATGCGTATCCCCAAATTCCTCATTATGAAAAAGATGAGGACACCAAACTGATTGGCCATGAAAACTTTGCATATTAGCGTAGTGGAACGAGCGGAGCTGCCCGCAGTCTGACGAGCGAGTGTTTCCCGGTCGGGTTGGGGGATTGACGACCGGATCTCCTTTAACGGTACCCCAGGCACCCGCTCGACGATCTGAAAATACTTGTCGCCCTTGGTCCACTCCTGTACGCTTGTTGGGTCGGGGACGGTGGTATTCTCTTTGATGAAGTGGGTGTTGATGACCTCATGGCTGGGGGGATATTTCCCGCGTTCCTTGAGAAAAAAAACTTTGAGCCGAGGGACCAGTAGCCACGATTGCTAGCTCCGTGGAAGAGGCGCACGCTACTTTCGTAGGCGCAGCGCCTTTGCTGATCTGAAGTCCATTTGCATGCGGGGCAGGGGTCCTCTGATGATGACATTGAAGTTGTTATTCCGTTCTCTTTGGTAAGCAAGATATGTGATAAATTAGATCGTCTCAGGTTGATGATAGATCTGAATAATAAGGAAGAATCACAAGATAAATAGCTCGGTTCTTTTTACAAAGGACTCTCTGAGGTATACGGGGACATACCTCCACGGATGGTTGCATTTGCGCAATGACCTATCATCGCTTAAAATAATAATACATATCTTCTTGGGTAGATTTGCAGAGCCTTGAGGTTTAATTCTAATCAAAGGCAGTTGATTGCACCGCTATGAAGCACTTTTCTCTACCTCGGTCCCCTCATCTGTTAGGTTTGGGTATGTATGTAACGATGTAACGATGGCCGTGTTGTGCTTCAAGATATGATCTATCCGTGCTACCCCGTCCACTCTAATGCAGGGCAACTGAGTCAAAATTTGGTCACGGCGTTGTCTAAAGATACCATGTCGCAAGTGATGTAGGCTGATTTCTGGAATACATTTTTGGGTATGACCATAGCCAGATGAGCTGATATGACGTTCAATTCGTTTATTTAATCATTCACGAGAAGTGATTCTAGAAGTGGGTACACAAAGTAGCTACCATATCTCTGATTCTAGCGAATTTGGCGTCAGCAGTCTGACTCTCAAAGTCCTTCGTGGATTTCTGAAAGACCTTCCAGACCTCGAGATAGTTGTCGTTCGTTGTGCCGATATTGTCAAATGCCTGTTTCATCTTATCGTGTTTTTTCAGCTGATCAAAGTGACCCGACTCCAACTTGTATTGACCTTTTTCCTCCTTTGCACGCATCATCCGAATTTGAGCACAGTATAGGATCAGAGCCGCCAGACCGACTGCGAGAGCAGTAGCAACCGAGGAGCCGGTAAAGTATTTCACATTTTTGACCACTGAATCGGGGATTTCCTCTCCCTCCACCAATGTCCCCGGCAAGATATAGTCGACTTTGGTCATGTCACCCACAATAGCATCGCGCCGGCCTGCTGCGGTAGCTGCCCCGATGGTAAAAATGGACTTTATCGGTTTGGATGGGTAGGTATCACCTTGATGGGCCCCTTTGTCACTTGCCGAGCAGAACATGAGGATTCCCTGTTTCTCTGCCTCTTTGATCGCCCTTTCGAGTTCCTGAAAATCGGCAGTCAAGGACGCGGAGGACGTGGAGGGCACAGCGATGGTCCAAGACATGGAGATGATGTGAACCTTTTTCTTGACGGCTTGACGGATGGCCTTCTAAAGTCAGTTATTGTAACTACTAATTTGAAATAGGCTGCCAACTTGCCTGAGCGGCGCTCTTGGCCGTGATTCGCCGTTGCTCTGAGTCCGGTTGGTCGTGCAGTTTCAACACGTACAATTCAGCCCAAGGGCAGATGCGATGGATCTGACTAGCCATGATTGTTCCGTGTCCCCCGCTTGACTCGTAGTACGGAACCCTGCGCTTGATGTCGCTAAGCCGGGGGCAAAAGCTGCATCCTTCAATCTTTCTACCATTGCCCAAGTTCAGTTCCTCTCGGTCGATATCAACGCCGTCATCAATGAGTGCCACCACAATAGGTCCACTTTCATTCCGTATCTTTTCCGAAACTGAAGGCTTCACGCTGTTTTCAATGTTGTAAAGACAGGCTCTGAAATCAGTCATAATTTGAATCCACTCATGCTTTTGTGGCTCGTCAACAACAGGGGTGGAGTTTGACACCACAGAACTTCTGCCTGCGAGCTTTTGTGGAGATACAACCTCGACATCCACTTTGGTCAGCCTCTCCATCATCTTAATTGCAATTTCCTTAGAAATATCTTTGAATCCTTCGCTTCCTTTTTCACCGGATATGAATTTAGCCATCGAGGCAGTTGTATCTTCGTTGATATCTCCAGCTATCTCAGAGGCAATCTGTTTCGCCAGATTTTTCGCTTCCTCATCCGGGGTAACTTCTGGGCTTCCTAGAATATTGGTTTTCGTTGCGAGATCAGCCATGGCAGATGCAATTTTGGCCTCTAGGTTTTCCTTCAACCCGTCGGCAACGGCCTTGATATAATTGTCAACCTGGTTTTCCGGAATTTTGTCCGCTAGCTTCTTCTTGATCACTGGATATATTGCACTGCAAATCTCTTCGGCCTTTTCTTCCGCCAAGATCTTCCCTCTCGCCTCGATAATATGCTCTTTGATGCGCCTTTCAAATTCATTTACGTTCTCCTTGATGCGCAATGTGGATTCAACCTCCTAGAAAGCTCGTGATTAGAAAGAAAATATTATCTTGGACATCCAAGATTCCACGCACCTGTTGGATATGCAGGATAAGCTTCCTAAGATGCTTCAACTGTGGTATGCCGTCTTTTTCACTCCAGCCTCGGAGAACTGCATTCTTTCCACTCCAGTACAGATGCAACGTTTTCACATCTGGCGCGGCGGTGCGGATAACCTCGGAGCACATATCGATCTTTTGCCAGTTCCAAATTTCGACTCCTTTGTCACGGAGAGTGCTTTCAATGCAAGAGTCGCTCTGCGCTGGCTCTTTCAGGTCGTCCACAATGACCTCTAGTATTCTCCTGACACCAGTCAACAATTTAAACACCTCTATCATGTCCGTTCGTCCACCGTAATTCGAATTCGTCTGTCGCTTTTTCATGTTTGCCTTGGGGGCCTCAGTTGTTCGAAAATCTTCAGTCTTGGTAATTTGCGGAAAGTCAACAAACTGAAGGGTATCCTCGAATTTCAGTGACGATGTTATTCGCTTGATACCTTTTAGGGTCAAATCAGATTTGTCCCTGAGATCAAGGTAGATGTCCTTCTGAGCGTCTTTCGTCATATCTATAAGCTCTGTCAGACCTGGTCTTCTTCTTTGTTTTCTTTTTTTTGCTTGAGTCAGAAAGAGATATGCTTACCTGCAGAGCCATACAGGATCTCTATAGCAGCATCGTGATCTCGTGTTCGAAGATAGTGCGTTTTAAGAAACTGCAGAATCTTTTCTACCTCTGTGACTGGCACACCTGATTGTGTCTTTGTAGCTTGGGACGTTGCATCGTTTCCCATGACGCCCGGTGTGTGACCTGCAACGGCGGGATTGTCCAACACCACCCCGGATATCTGAGAGCCAATCGCCTTCTCTGGCTGCGCAGGCGCTTTTGGGGGAATTTTAGTGCCGACTATCGTACTGCTCCGGCGTAGTGGCTTGGTATTCTCTTGGGGCAGTAGTTTGGCGTCATTGAAAACTTTTGTGCTTTCATTGTAACCATCCCTTCCGGACCCTTCTTTTCGCTTGTCCTTATTTAGCTTTGTCTTCTCCTTCTCTTCCTTTCTATCCTCCTCCCTTCCACCTTTATTTTTTTGGCGCTCTTCTTCCTTGGACTTCTGCTCCTGGAGCAGACGATAGGGTGACTGGCCCGCGTTGTTGAAATCACCCCCATCAGTCTTACTAATGATGTAACTGTCACATCGATTAACGATATCCTGGACTAGCGCAAGTCGGTTTCCAGTACATCGATTATATGCAATGGCCAAATGAAGGGGGGTGTTGCCATCGTCAGTTTTGGCGCTCAATGTTTCCTCCGAGGCTAAACCGACCAGCATCCTGGCCATAGTGGTGCTCCTTTTGTCATCCGCTTTGTCGATAGCCATGTGAATGCAATTTTTCGACATGTTCCTACTTGGAATCTCCAGCATCCGGTCGATGTCATCACTCGCCTGGCATATCAAACGCACTATTATTCGATTCTTGCGGGAGATGGCATAGTGTAGTGCGGTCAAGCCAGCATTTTCATCCTTCTCATACAAAAGTTCACCCAGTCCCTTGACAAGATAATCAACGAGAGGCCTCAGGTGACTCTCCCGGGGAAGGTCATCTTTAGCCATTTTCGCAAGCATGTGAAGGGCTGTTGGTTCTCCTTGGTCTTCTGTCTTCTGGAGTAGGCATTGCAAGTCTTTGAGGGGAAGCTTTTCAACCAATTTTTTTTTCACTTTGATCTCATGCAAAGTTGCTTCCAGTGCCCGGAGAACCGATTTCTTTTGGGTCTTGTTTTTCGAGTCCTGTCCGGGATTGGTGTTGTCAGACTCAGTGCCAGAGGAGGATACATCATCATCATCTGCCTTCTGGGTGCGTTCATTTTCTTCGCTCATTGTTTTCTCAGGGCAGGGTTCTCTGGGGAAAGTGATTGTCAGAGAACCACTTGATGAGCAAGTAACTACTCTGTACCAATATTCAAGTCATTTTTGAGATCCGTATATTGATAAGCTGCTTTCTATTATCTCCGGGCGCATGACTTTACCCCAACTGGGCCTCATTGCGTAGGATTTGTGAGCAATCATGCATTAGTTGAACTTTAGCCCATGCATCTTTGTCGAATGGGGAAATCTGACCGCATTAAATAATGCATGATACATGTTTCCATTCCTTATCACACAAATCGGCTCGATCTGACTCGCTGCTTGCTGCTTACGTTGGATATACATGGGGTATTGCTATCACGGACTGGACTGGGAGGGCAAGGCATACATAAAAATAGAAAAGTACGATGTCATAAAGCAGCTTACTATCTAACATATCATAACTATAGTGGAGTTACGCTAATCCTTCACTGACTGATTGAACAGTAACATTGGCAACCCCCTTCTCATCTCCCTGGACGCGTGTTTTTACCACATTTCCCAAGGTGGTATAGAACGTAACCCCGATACAGTCCTCCGGTTTGGCTGATTCTCCTAAGTTTCTCGTGTCATAATCCTTTCGCAAATTGTTTGTCGGCAGCAACTCCGGATCGAACAATATTGGATCATCCTTCCCCTTCGACGCCGAAAACCTTTTCAGCTCGGTTTTCCAATCAGCTGTGGTCTTGATCTTGACTGAGCACTCAAAATCGGTATTCTGTTGCCTCTTCAACAGTATTGCAGTTCGCATAAACGACGGAACTCCGGTGTTGGTCTCATCATTCTCAAGCAGCGCCCAGTTAACCCCAATCTCCCTTCCGTATTTATCGGTGATTGTGTTTCCTATCAGCCTAGTATCATGAGTCGTTGTCCGGCTGATCTCCCTGCTCCACTTGTAGGAACCACCTAAATTCGCCCCGGTAACAGGTGACACGTCAGCCTTGGCCTCGCCTTCGCGCATGTATGTCTCCTCTTGCTCCACCTCCATCATAGAATATTGGCCAAATGGGCTGACGGCATAGATTTGAGGACCGGGCGTTCCGGGCTCGGAACTACTGAATTCGAAGGTGATATTCACTGACGCTATGCGACGAAAGCGCTGCATCGCATTGAAAAAGAAATCATAAACAAGGAAAGTTGCATATTCCCACTCGTCCGATGACTCTGGACTCAATCGCCCATGGATCACCTCGCGGGACTTGCATCGGATGTCGACTGGTCCACGACGCTCGGTGATTGTTTGTCGCTGCCATGGGTTCTTGGGGTCATTCTGAGTATGGTAGCCCCCATCTTCCCCGCTTTCCTCCAGCGTAAGTCCAAATGATGTCTCATCATCGGAGTCCTCATCTGAAGGGTAATTTTCAATCTTGGAAAAAGCCGGTTCGGCCATACTGCCAGCCTTAATTTAGTCTTGCTTGGAAGGTATGTGTGGGTTTCACGTATAATGATAGTTCCGTGAGTGTAAAAGATAGCTTAAAACTGCGTGGCTCTGAGGTCTGAGGGTGCTATATATTACTTTGTAATTATGGAGCAATATTCACGCTTGACCAACCACGGAGCTTCGGATACTCGTTGTGGGGTGTTCATCGGACCTAGGAAATGTATGGACCAGCTTGAGGCATTAGCCATCGCCTCACTTGCCCCTTCCCTCCGATTGGTCTGCGGTGCATAACCAAAAATCCAGACATACAGGTCGGGAAAATCACTCCACTATCTCCGCACAGATGGTCCAAACTGTCTCTTGGACCGCATCCCCACTGAGCTGTTTAATTGTTTAATGCCTATGGCTGTTTTTGCGGCTAGTGGGAAACTCATTGACCTCAGATTCCTACCTGATATACTAGGCACTCCAACTGATACCCCTGTGAGGCGCTCTTCTCGACTTCGTGACGCAGTAACATCAGCAGAATGTCGCATTCAGAAATGGTCAAGTCCACGACTTCTTCACGCAGAAGCGTCTCTCCGGAACACATAGGCGATGGCGGCTCTTCAAAGGGAACGATCGGAGGGGGCACCGAGACCATTGGGGAGGGGTTGATTGTTCATTCGCGTCCACCATCTCCCTCTACTGATACACCGGGTATTGAGTACGCACGCCCGAAAGCCAATCTAGAGTGCAAATATGTACCTTCAAAGCAGGCTAACAAGTCTTTATCAGTATTGTGATTGTACAAGGCCTCGATCTCATACACCTTTCGGCAACGGAAAACAACAACGACTTTGAACCTAGTGAATGGATCCAGGATTACAGGGACTCACTGAGACTTTCGCGATTGACCGTCTTCAAATACAACGCACTTGAGGTTTTAGATGGAAATAATACTCGGACTGCGCTCCATCGAAAAGCGGTTCATTTGTTGCGAGACCTGGTGAAGCTCAGAGAAGATGAAATGACGACGGTTAGAGAACTATGTTTATCTGCCCTTTCATGAAAGCTGATTTGCATAGGAATGGTCCATCATATTCGTGTGTCATGATATAGGAGGTATTATCGTGAAAGAGGTCAGTCTATGCTATCGTTTGATTTTGCTACTGTTAATATTTATGCCACTTAAGGCTTTAGCACTCGCTTCCTTTGAGTATCAGAAATGGGGGAATGTATTTGACTACACTCGCATGCTAGTAAAGAATTTATATCCATCCACCATCTTTACTTTTATCTAATACTTACCAGGTGTTCTCGGACTGTCCCAATGGTGGATCTACTACGCAGGATATACAAATCAAGCTATCCCAGCTGGTGTTCAGTTCCTCCAAGCGAGCGTCTACTATGGCCCCTTCCATACTGTTCTCTATCAATCAATTGGCTTATGCCGTTCAAGAAATTGACGGACTCTTCATCGACTCCAAAATCCTTTTCCAAAGCATCTTGATCACTCTTTTTCCAGGCCCACCTTTCCTAGAATCTTCCCTGGGACTAAATTTGGAGAAAAGCTTCTTTGGAGAACCTTACAATGGGCTGAATGAATATCTTGGCAAAGTCGACATCCGTATGTCAATATTACCCATCAGGACTGTCTATATACTAAAGCGGTTTTCAGGTTTAACACTTCCAAATAACCAATACCTACAGCTAAAGCGCACTCTTCTTTCGCTGTCATCTCCTATCGAGCCTCTGAACACAACACCCGATATCTTGAATAGCGGCCTCGTTGAGCTTCAGACCTATAAAGAATGGATGGGCTACAGAGGATCACAGGTATTGCATGTGTATGGCACCGATGGTATCCACCAGGCTGGTATCCAGATATTCCATTCTCTTCGAAGCCACGAGAGGGTTGAGAGTAGTCATGGTATGGTGCTTTACTTCTCTTTCGACAACACAGATGACCGCCGTAGCACCATGAAAGACATGCTGTGCACATTCTTGGCTCAGCTCATCTGTAATGCTCCAAAAGATCTTTCATCTCAAATTGATGCTTATTTCGAGCAGCTCGACGAAGAGCATGGCTGGAGTACCCTGGATCTTCTACAATGGTACCGTGCTTTCCTCCAGCATGATGTAACCGGGAATGTATTCTGCGTGGTCAATCATTTGGATGAATGTTCCGAAGACGATCAAAAATCCCTTCTTACACTTTTATCGACACTATCTGAGTCCGGAAAGAGCGCTTGGAAGATGGCTATTACCACGGGAAAGGTATCGGAGCCCATCTTCTCTTTGCTCAGTGACTGGCCATCAATCGACGTGGATGGCATTGTGTTAGATGATCCCGCAAAAGAGCTATCGAGGATCGACGACGACGAAGGAATGTGTCTCCTGCGTCTCAGGCCAGATATCCAGTTTATCGGCCGATCCCTAGACAAGGAAATCCACTTCGCTTCTTCTCTCCCCCCACTAGCTCGACATATTGTTGTTGAGCAGGCAAGGGTACATAAAGAATGGCCGCAAGACTTACCTATCCAAACAATCATGTCTGGGAAACACGAAAATGATGATTCTTCAAAGGAGACCCCCCGGGTTGTTGAGATGTTCTTGGACGCTTTACTACGAAGGATACCCGATCAAGTATTTGTTCAAAAGTTGTTGACATGGCTTCTATATGCAGTACGGCCGCTCACTATCTGGGAGTTGGCAACCGCAATGTCTTTGGGCTCTATTGACTCAGAAGGCGAAGCTCTGATAATCTCAGAGGAGTTTGAAGTGCAAAGTCTGAAGCAGAAACTAGAGGACTGGTTCGTTGGCATTGTCGAGATCAAGCTAAACGAAGTTCGATTCACCGATCGTCGTGTGAGGGACATCTTCATGCGTCGCCATCAGCCTGACAGCCCTGCGTTTGTATGGACCGGGATACAGGATTCTGCCCAATATGATATCACTAAGTCCTGCCTTGAATATTTATCTCTTGGCAGTGTCCAACTTGAAATGGAACGCCTATATCAAGGTCCCGAGACCCAGCCAGTCCATTCTGATGATCGACGAAGCCTCTGTGGTTACGCGATATTGAAATGGGCAATGCATTATTCAAGAATTCAAGACTCTTCAGCTTCATCGAAATTGCTCAATGCTTATCTGGTTTCTGCTTTATCGAATTCTTGGATTAAGGGGAATTGGGCACTTTCAAACCCATTCACCCGATCCCGCTCCATCCCCGAGTCCAGTTACTCGGTTTTGGCTGGATTGGGAATACTAGGTCCGGTTGAATCGAATGACTCAAAAGAGAGGGAAATGGCTCTTGTCGAAGCAGCAAGATACGAGGAATTGACGTCGGTTAGTGAATTGCTGGAGCCGTTTGATTTCCCGCAATCGGTTTTGCTAGATGCTATCATCGCGGCTAGCCATTCGGGGAATGAACGGATCATGTTGCAAATGCTTTCGAAGATCCCTACTCTCGAAACCTCTAGTATGGATGATCGGATTATATATCTTCTATATCGTGCAGCCAAGCTTGGCCTTGCTGAATTTGTTGAGCAGCTTTTGGCAAAGGGCTGTCCCCCAGAGCCAGTTGGGGAGGTAGGAATTTACCGGGATAAGAGCCCACTCATATACGCAGCCTGGAAGGGATATACTGCAACTGTCCATGCTTTTATTGAACATCATGCAAATGTTGAGTTCAGAGACAAAGATGGCTATACACCACTGAATCTAGCTGCAGTTTCGGGGAGTGCTGCCACGGTGAAAATGCTGGTCCAAGAAGGACATGCAGAACTTGAAAGCAGAAATGATGGCATGACAGCGCTCTATTTTTCTTGTCATATGTCAATGCATCAGACCGCTGCTGTGCTTCTCGAGCTGGGTGCAGACCCTGACATGGGATATTCCAATGAGACGAGCTATCCACGCTGGTCGCCCCTCATCTTAGCAGCTTCGGAAGGATATGTGGAATGCGTGAGGGTCTTGCTCGAACATGACGCTGAGCCCAATATCCCCGGACCTTGGGGAACCGATACACCACTCAGATATGCTGCTATCCACGGCCATGCCCAGATTTGTCAATTGCTGGTTGAGCATGGTGCAGACCCGAACAGTCCTCTAATTCGCCCACCTATCCTCACAGAGGTGATTCTTCGATACTCGGGTGGCTCTGCTGTTTCAACTCAACAAGATATGATTGAGCTGCTAATTGGACTCGGCGCTGATATAGACAAAGAGGGTTCAGATGGAAAAACCGCGCTGATCACTGCTGTAAAGAATGGCGAGCTTGAAATCGTGAGGCTCCTCTTGAAGTACAATGCTGCGGTAAACACAAAAGTCTTCGATAACGACGACGAGTACCCAGGATGGACAGCAATGTCCTTTGCAGCGGATGGTGGCAATGTGGATATTGTCCGAGCGCTGGCAGATGCAGACGCTGATCTCAACCATAAGACGTTTGACAGAGAGCTGGCTCCTCTGCATCTAGCCATTTCCAACGATGCTCTCCGAATACTGCTTGAATACCGGAAGAGGATCGACATCGACCAGCTCACATTGAGTGGAGATACACCTATCCTACGGCTGCAACGAACGGATGTACCAAACGACAATTTGAAGCGTCTCATCAATGCTGGGGCAAGTCTGAATCTACAGAATAATCTTGGCGATACAGTCCTCACTATCGCCGCGTACGACAACAACCTTGATATTGCATGCTACCTTCTCAAGCAGCAGGATATTGATACCAGTATTTATTCTCCATCTTACGGGGCAGCTCTGCATCAGGCATGCCGCCGGGGTCATACGGAGATGATTGAACTGCTGGTTAAGAATGATGCCGACATAAACCAGACATTGCCAATAATATTTGGAACACCACTTCAGACCATCTGCGGGAGATGGGATCACAATGGGTCATCAGCCTCGATGAGACATATGGAGTATCTTCTTTCCAAAGGCGCCGACATCAACAAAGTTGGGAGAACACTTGGCACGGCTCTTCATATAGCCTGCTGTGCATGTCCCCCCGAGGTCCTTTCTTTTCTCCTAAGTAATGGAGCTAAATGCGATACCGAGGACGCTCACAGCAGGAGACCAATTCACTTTGCGGCATTCCGGGGCATAGAACATTTCAAAATCATCCTCGAGGCGGGCGCAGACATCAAAGTTCGTGACGGGATGAAGAGGACCCCATTGCATTGGGCAGTCCAGCGGGGACGTGAAGAGGTTGTCCGGTTCATTCTGGCCGAATTGGGCAAGGAGTGCATTGACGAGGGCGATATCGACGGCTGGACTCCCCTATGCTGGGCTGTCAGAGGTACACCTAGTTTCACTTTTATCCCAGACAAATCCGGCTCAGAAGACCCAGACCAAATAGAAACCATCAAAGTGCTTCTAGAAAATGATGCGGATAAAACTAGGTATGGCTCGATCGGTGATGTCGAATGGAGACCCCTGAAGATTGCGCTGTACAGCGGCGTGCATCGCGATGTTGTAAGCCTGTTGAGCACGCCGGACGCGCGGCACAAGCAGAGACGCAGCCATGGGGAATCTTGGATGGGTCCTGATGGAGACACAAGGCCAGCTGATTTAAAAGATGGAAAAATCTGTGACTCTTGTCTTTGGGTAAGTAGCCTCCCCTTCCTTATTCTGTACACACTTGATATATTTCTAACACGAGTAGGCAATCCATGGTTTACAGTATCATTGCCAAGTTTGTGATGACTACGATCTCTGCCACAAGTGCTATGCTCGCCGAGATATTATTCATTCTCTCGACCATACATGGAGGGAAGAAGGCCCAGAATATCCAGATGCGTCTGGTTCAGAGTCAGGCCGAGATGATTCTGCTGATGAGTCTACCGAGATGTCTGATTCCGATTCCGATTCCGATGCGAGCCCTCATTACAGCAGTGATGACGACATTGGCTCTGAGAAGCGGACGAATGGCGTTGATGATTCCGGTGATCATAGTGACTCGGATAACAGCTAGGGTCAGGGAGACTCATGTAGTCTAGTCAAGGCTTTAGTGGACTCTTCATATAGAGGCATCATCCAGACAACGAGTATAGCATATTTCTTTTGGATGTAGCCAGTGTATTCCATTAGAAAATTGACAGCTCCTCGAATATTTTCGGCGACAGGGGGGGGGGTGAATCCCTGAATTTGTCAGAGCCATTACAGCCCTGGAGAGTACCTAGATATGTTGTACATATCTAGGTATATTTTAATCCGGGGCATGGTTTGCGCAGCCCGGCTCTTTCTCTTGCTTTAGCTAATTCGAGGGTGAGAAATTTTATACGCTGCGTAAGTACCCTTTGTATGGGCAGGTCATACAAAAGATACCTAATGAAAATCAGGGATCTACTGGGGTGGACCAACACATTGTGTATGTGTTACAACATAGGTGCTTGGGACGGTTATATCTACTCTGTACCTTAGGTAGTCCCGGCATTGCCGGAAGCACCAAACTCCTGGGACTAGGAATAGAGTACTCCGTACTCTGTAGATTAAAATGACCCACACTGAAAGGAATCTCTACTCCGTAACTATACAACACATCCATGGATACTCCGTGCACATGCAAGTGCACACCGTAAATTGGATTTGATCCAACCAAATCTCAATACTAACCCCGATCAAGCCAAAGCACAGGCAGCCACAGAGTACGTCCCCGTAAACAACATGCCATTCCCCGAGACAACCCCCTAGATAAATAAACAAGAAGGAGCAAAAGGATCAAAAGGATCCAAATGTCATACGAGTCAGGGTACCTAAGTAAGCCTAGATCCTCCACATCACCCCATAATCTCCATAATCTCCATAACCCTCGTGGTTCTGGACAAGGCTCTTACTCTGAAACAGTTTAGGTGGAGTGGATCACAAGCCAAAAAGTACCATCAGACGATGGTGTCTGTGCAGTGACAAATAGGAGTGCAGTAAAAACTAATGGAAATGAGGCATAAACAGGAACATACAACATAAATAGAAAGCAAAGTAAACAAAGTCAACAAAATCAACAAAACCAGCAAAACCAGCAAACGTGTAAAACAGAAAAGTAAACCGGGGATAACTCGGCCGGCCGAGTCCTCGCAGCCGTGCACTCCACCTAACCCTTTCTCCCTTCTTCTTCTTTTTCTACAACATACAAGAGCAGAACAGCCTCGGAGAAGGGAGCTGCAAGCTAAGAGCAGGGATCAGATTTGATGACGTTTGATTTGAAAGTCTACACATAAGTACGGGGTCCGTACTCCATATTAGATCTAAAGAAAAGGATCGGTCGGCCGAATCATTTGAAACTTGAAACTGCCGGACCCTCCAGAGCTGCAGGTGAAATCTAAGAGAATCTGCCGAATTCTATGAATTTCAACTTCCTACTTTCTACTTTCTACTTTCTACTCCTTTCAAGACTGACAGAACTCCCTACAAGACTAACAAGTACAAACATCCAGGACCTTCCATATAATTTTTTGGATCCATATATCGATATCATTCTTCCCCACAGGGTAGGTAGGGGGGGAGAGTATGTATATAGCACAGAAGATGCTAACCTCATAGGAAATGTCCAGGTATTGTATATTCCCGATCTCCTATGTTCCGCAAATGCCAGCACAGGGAAACAAAACAGACTCCGGAATATGTGAGCAGTTATACTACTGGTTTGTCCCCACTCATGCTGGGGAATAACATCACATCCGAAACACGACCCAGAATATTCCGCATGCTCACGCCTTCCACCGGCTGCAGACCTGCATTGGTGGTGGATGGCATGTTGGGACTGGGTTCAAGAGAGGGAGGGGAAGGCAACACAAGGGGGGAATATGTTGTACTCGATAGTTGCCCTGTCGGAGTATTCGTGCGAGCGCTGAACGCCTCACGGATCTCACGCAGAGCACGGAGGGATGAAGAAAGATGCTTGGCGGAGTCGGTACGGTTGTTCTGGTCCATGTCACCGTCTGCATAGACATGGTCTGCCAGAACCATCTCCAGCCTGTCAATCAGCTGCCAGGTCTGAGGACTGTCGTCATTTGCAACGAGCAAAAATGCTGATGCAATACTTCGCTGCAGGCTGATCCAGGACCGTGAGCAGTGAGAATTGATCTCGTGCAATTCGACAAAGGCGGCGATTGTGTTGATCAGGCTGCTGATACAGTCTTCGCGAATCATGGCGCGACGCGGTGGCTCCAAATGGGCATGTGGGTCGAGCGACACACGACACAAGACAGAGAGAAGATACGAGGAGTGCAGGTGCAATTCGGTTCGCTCAATGTGCTCGGCTAGAGTCTGACATTTGTCTCGATACCGCAGATGGGGAGTCGCCTCAGCGAGCATGCGGTGGATCTGGTGTTTATACTCACGGATCTCATTGTTTCGTATATGGGACGATCCGGGATACATGCGCGACCGAAGAACTTCCAATGCCAAGGATACAATGCGACAGAGAGTCTCAAAATACGAGCGATGGCCCGGCATTGATTTGGGATCGAATGGAATTTCAGGTTGGCTAACCATAGTGATCGATGGCCGGTCATAGGCAAGTGAGAAATGGCTATTCTGGAAGGCCATTGTCCACCTGAGAAATGTGAGCTTGAGATCAACCAAAAGAGAAAAAAAAAAGGATACCTACCAGACACGCCTTCGCACTTCCTGTTCTGCAATTGAGAACCCGGTCGACTCAACATGAAGCCCGAGAACAAGACACATTCGCTCCGTCATACCTGATATCGATTAGCTCGGCCATCTCATTGGAAGCACTCAACACGTACCAAGCAAGGTATATGATGCACCTGCATTCATATTGTATGAAAGTACATTGCTAATGATGAGAAGAATCTGAATTACTTCTACAGTGGGTTGCGATACATAATTCAACATCCGAAGACATTGATACGAACACGAAACTGGAAACAGTCAGTACAGCACTCCCGATCTTCTTCGAATGCGACGCACCATATACCCATGAGGTCAACTCACGGTCGCTTTCTGGGATACCGGACAGCTGACAACCCGATGCAAGAACCGCAAAAAGCAGACTGAGAAAAGCCAATGGCATCCCAAACGGTTTCACTAACCCGTTGGCATCGGCTTTATAAACACCCCCTGCTCGTCGTCGATTATCAAGAAGCCGTTTGGTTTGTCGTTCTAATTGTGGGATGTCCGAAAGGACTGGGTATAAAACTGATCCTATATCTTGGTAAAACCCGAGGAACCTGATAATTGGAATTAGCATGCATCGCAGAACATCGCAAACCTCCGACTTACTCCAAGCACCGTCCGTCTTCTGGAATAACCGCACAAACACCGGCAATGTTGAATGTGAACGGGTCAGAGGACCACAAATCCACAAAGGGATATGCAGCCGACTCATTCCCCAAAGCAAGTTCGGCAAGAAGATCATCCTGGGGCAGCGCCTGCGCTGTGTCCTCCGACCTCTTCGATTTATCCAAGATATCAACCAGGGCCGACCGCGACCCGATATGTACGGCGCCCGTCTTCAAGACATTGGATCCGTAGACACCTTCCGACCGTGTGGAATCTTTTCGTTCGGTGGGTTGTGATTCTGGTTTTGGTTCTGGCGGCTTGTGAGTCGAGTGTGTTTGGAAAAGCGAGTGCAGACTGCCGAGGATCTGTTCCATTGCGACCATCTTGGTATTGATTTCATCCCATTCCGCCTGGGAAATATCGATGATATCCGGTAAATCCGGATCGGCGCTGGTGCTTGAGGGATGATCGATTGCATATGAGCCATCGATTGTAGGAGCTGAGCTGGTATATGGGGGGATCGTGGGAGATACGAATGTAGGTTGCTGTAATGGGGTGGAAGAGGCAGTGGTGACGGCAGTAGGGAGGGGTTGTTTCGCAGAGGATGGACGACCGTAGGAGCAGGTGAAGTTTCGCTTAGTGCAATTGCCGCAGGGGATGTTGCGATCGCAGCGGACTTTGCTCGCTCGACATGGTAAACAGGTTTTGCACTCGCGCGGGCGGCGACGGATAGGGTAAGTTGGCATAATGTGAATTTTCGACTCTCTTTTTTATTCACAGCTAGATCCCCGTGATCGACAGCAGAGAAATTATCGGAGAGGCTGCCTGCGGCGACCGGACAATAAGAGGGAGCGGCATAGGAGGACGTAGATCGAGTTCAAGGTTGAAAATGGACAGCTCCCACTGGTGCTGACCAGTCGGAATAGCGCCAATAACGAATCAGTACAAAAGCCTAGCCCTGAAATCGATTGATGCGTCCAACAGTGCCTATCATCGGGGGTCCGTGAGCTGCCCCGGATTGTCCTGCGAATAAACACAGAAACTTTGGGAAGAAGAGCCGAGGAGGTTCGAGATAAGATGTGACGAGTCTGAAAAGACTTAAGCTTCAGCTTTGACAATGATGCCAAAGTGAAGTGTTCGTACTCGTAGGATTGGCCTGATTCAAAGAAAGTTGAAAGTGGGAAAGTAAATTGTGAAGTTGCCCGGGGGTGGCAGATGATTTCATAACCTGGCGGATGTTCCCGTTCGCTACGGATGTGACAGGCGCCCTGATTTGGTGGATTCGGTGGATTTGGTCGACTTTGGTTATATTTTTGGTGTGACTTGAGTTATTTGAGGATTAATATATAAGTAGATATGTATATGTATATTATCATTACTTTTCTTCTTTATTACATGTATATGCAAGCTAATCGTATGAGTTAGCTCTATTCTATATATTCTATACAGAAGACCCCTGAGTCATACAAAGTCATGATCATTTCTATAACGGATAAAAGATATCACTCATACATCAGTAATTGCCGAAGGAACTCATACACATGTGTGCCTCTGTGTAAGAAAATAACATATATTTCACGCCTTGGACTTCTTTTCGGACACCTGCGGTACCACCCACCAGTCATGCCAACGAGACTTGGATCCAACCTCAGGAACAACCACCTCCAAGTTGAGAGGTTTGTTGTCAGTGGAAGATGCCGTAGAGAGAGCCTTCTTGACCGCCTCGACAGCAAGACTGGTTCCAATACAGGCACGCATGGTGTTCTTCACGTCGCGCTTCCAATCCTCTTCAATGGCCGAAGGTGGTGGTTGGGTAGCTGCGGACGGGTCCTCAATAAAAGCCCCATTGGCAAGGGTCGCCTCCCACGCCTTACGTGCTTCTGTAATGGCTTTCGAGGCACGCTCCAAAATGGTCGCGTCGGAATCACCTTCGAGAGCTGCCTCGCGCTGGTATTCATCGTATGGGACCAACTCCGGCAATGTGATAGGGATAAACGGCTTCATGCGAATTTCGTAACGGAGTCGGTCGGTAGAATATGCCTGGGGAGACGAAGCAGAAGGGAGCACGTTGTGCCGGGCCAGTACAACGTACAACGCATGGAGCGCAATGGCAAAGGCATCCACCGCAATGATGTGCGTGGTCAACCTCTCCAAAGCGTGGAAAGATCGGTGGAATGCAGATGCCTTTTGAGAGGAGCTTCCAGAGCGGTCGCCAGTAGACATCAAGTCACGTTTTCGTGCAGCCACAGTAAACGTGCGAATGCGATCAATGTGGCCGAGATGTGTAGAACAAACATGAGACAAATACCAGTACATGCCCGGTAATTCTTCCGGGGAGTAGATCGACAGCTCAAAGCCCATCTGGAGAATGAGTCGGAACTGTACAAGCTTCTGGTGATAAGCCCAGCTACTAAGTGGGAAGGACCAGGTTGGTTCGCCGCCTTGGAATTGCAGAGGCGGTTCCGCACTCAAAGTGCGGAGCTCGAGATCAATTTCTTCGGCCTGCGTTGGATCAGCGTTGGATCAGCATTAACATTTCAAATGGCGAAGAGATATGAAGCAAGACTGACCTCCATCTGCAGATTGTCCCAATCGACGAGGGTATGGCAGAGTGTTCGGCGCATGCGACACCTATTGAGACAGGCGCATCGCACAGTATCAACAAACGGCTGTGAAAGTTAGCAGAAGGGACGCATCATGATCTATATGTTCACTAACCTGGGCGAATCGCTTCATGAAACCATCCATCTTCTGGGCGATCTGGAACCTGGGATCGGACGGCACTTCCACTTCATCGGTGTTAGACTCGAGCAAAATATTGGCGGGTAAGACAAGTTCCGCAAGTTCATCATATAAAAACTCCTTTACTGGTACGGCACCGAGGATCGTCATGTTGCTGACAATCAATGCTTGGAGAAGACAACGAATATAAATTGAAGGTTGAGGTTTTCGAGAGAGCAAAGTCCATATCGCAGTCTGAAATACAAGTTAGAAGCAACACTAGACTCAAATTCAAGAGTACATACCTTGAAATTGCTGGGGCCAGTGTAATCAAGCATCTGCTGCATGTCTATCGCATCTTGGCACAGTCGTTTCAAATGTGCGAGCGCATCATCGGAGGTAATATTAACCATCGGACGAGGCGGCACTGTGCTAGCCAGCTTCCGTTGAATCTTCAAGCTGAAGGCATCTGGCACCGGTTTTCCCAGCGCGACTGTTTCTGTCAGAGGTTGAAGTTGAGCTATACATGAGGTGAAGTTTTCCGCAGATCTGGTCTCAAGAACTTCAATGTCCTGATGTAGTGCGGACAAAAACTCATGCCTAAACACTAGTCTGCAATGGATGGCATCTTTGAGCTTCTGGTCAATATCGGTCTGCTCGGCAACCCAAGCAACCGCCTGGTCCAGCAGACGGTGGAAGTGTGATATATCGAAGGCAGACAGGAGATTGCGGTTGTATAATTGACTGACGAAATCCTCTTCCTAATTCACGGATAGCATTAGTGATGGTCACAGAACCAATTTGCGAGCCAGTCCACTAACCTCATAATAATATTCAGTGGCCACTCGAACATGCACAAAATCGCAGGCTTTGACCAATGCAAGACAATAAGCTCTCAGGACGAGGTTGACTAAAGGAGAATCACTTGGTACACGGTCAAATCGAGCGTCATCCATGGTCCTCGGCACCGGCCACAATAATTTATCGAGATAGATTGACGTGAATAGCGTCTGCGACAGAGGATGTCCCTTATGCCACGCCACCTGCGATTAAATCAGCAACCTGTGTGTCTCCATATGGGCAAAGTCATCTCCCACCTCGTGGCACAGCAACTGGTCCATCAAGCCAACGACTTCCTCTGGTGTTAACGGCCGCCGTACGTCGTAGTCTTCTTCTAGCGCCTGCGCAAGATTTTCTCCGGGGGCTATGTAGCCGCTATCCATCTTCGAGTCCATAATCTGTGCGGGTTCGATCGTCGTCAGTTGCAATTCTCCTCGTACGTTTCACATCGGGTGGGAAAGCTGACGCACCTCCAATGCGCCCACAGCTTCAAACAGGGTGAAGTTCTCATCTTTCACGAGCTGCCCTGTATTTAGATCTAAAAGTATAGAGTATTAGACACTTGGCCGAAGCTCCTAGGGAGATATGCTTACTCGAGGCGGCTTTTGTAAATTCAGCGGTAATGTCGCGGGGTGCGGGCTGCGCAAACCGCGGACGGGGAACGCGAACTTCATTATTCGGCAACATCACGAAGAATCCCAAGTAATTCTCGCAGTGCTGGTTTTATTATATGAGTTCAAACAAGTATTGTGCTGTCGTACGTGTTTGAGAAATCGACGAATCGAGGGGGAGGCGGGGATGTGAGCGGAGGAAAAAGCGAGTCGGGAAGTTGACAGACAACCGGGCCCTAGAGGTGACGTGCAACCTCTGACCGTTTACGCCCCGGGCAGTATAAGAATTCTTACGGCAGTTTTAATTAACAGCTTATGCGAGGTGTGAAAACAAAGACGAGTGCGATTTCTAAGCTCTGCCCAACCAGACAGGCCGGTATTGCTACACATGTACATATTCAATGCCTCCCCCGGACCAAAAACTCGCTCAAGTCCGTCACACTCGGGCCCTGCATTTCTCCAAGCTCAATTCTCTCAGGGTATGGGTGAATAGCGCTTATTTCTCAGCAGCCTTGGCGAGGGCCTCGTTGTTGGCCTGGGCGAGGGACTTGACATCACCCTGCTTGCCGTTCTGTTCGTCGTAACATTGTCATCAGTCAAAATTCTGTAGCATAGAGCTCGGAAAGTTCACTAACCTCCCACTTGGCGAAACGGAGGTCCATCTGGCCGCGGCGTTCAGATGCGAGGCGAGGGCCATCCTTCAAGGAGCGGCGCACGGTGCGGGCGGCGATGGCCAGGTAGCGGTTGTAGCTAGGGTCGGGGTTAGCATTGACTTTGAAGACAATTCGTGAATGCGTACGTCAAACCGGCGGCTTTCCAGGCAGCAGTCATTTTGAAGAGAATGTGGGAGGTATGGTTCGATTGAAGGGGTGAAAACGGTTCGGGTGAGTTTGGAAGCGTTCGACTTCGGAGGATCGGGATGTCGGGATCACGTGCAGAGGTATCTACCTCAGGAAGGCGGTGAAGAACACAGCGGTCAGGATTTGCTCGTTTTGAGTGTTTGGTGACCAGAGGTCACGTGCACTGTAACAGTATTTGGCCGACAGGAATATTAATCCGGTGTAGATTGATAAGCGCATATCGCGTTTGTAGTCACGTGACCGGCGTTTATTTTGACCACATCCCTCGTGTAATGAACACCATATAACTAACAATAACGCGCCACACCATGCTCTTTAGTCCCACAGCATTTAATCCATAAAGTTATACTCACTATGTATAATATCATTATCAATCACTTCAATTGAAGGATTTATTTATTTTTCGGGGTTGGTCGAGTGCAGAAGAGTTGCTGCGAAGTTATTTAGATCGTTCGTGAGATACGTATTTTGACGACATCCCTTATACTGAAAACACTATATAATGCGACATACTATGTTCTCCGCCCCCACAACGTTCAATTTATGAAGTTATAACTGGTATGTGCCATTGGCACATCCATCATTGCATTCCGTGATTTTCGTTTCTTTTTTCGAGGCTGGTGGGGTGCAGAAGGGTTGCTGCGAAGTTATATAGATCGTTCGTCCCAAGAGCAGCAAAACGCGTATTGTCGCCGTATTATATCCAAATTTCACAACCCCAATGCGTCTTCAGCAACCTCGAAGTTCTAAAGCAGATGAATTGTCAGCACAAGTAAACAGAATTGTAGACTCCAAGCAGCAGGGCTTGCCGTGCATAAGGAAGTATTCAATATGCCTCCTTGGAGTGCGGGGTATACCTTGCTCCGATTTGCGTCAACCATCCGCATAGAATACGTGTGGTCAACCTCGAAGCTAAGAGCCAAAGAAGCACACCGAAGGCAACACCGAGCAGTATTTCAAGGCGGTCCGTTGCTCAAGAGCATTTGCCATCCCCCACCACTTCTTTCGGTCACCACTTCTCTCACTTACCTTTCAATCTCATCAACCTCCGTCCATCTGCCATCGTCCACAACATTCCCCATATTTTCTGCTTTCATACCAAAGCATCTTGAGTCGACAGTGCTTCTTTATCGTATCCACCAGGTGAGTAACCCAGCCTTGTGCTGGTGATGGTCCATAGGTTTCCCCTGGCACATCCCCACTTCCTACCATAAGGCTTTTGCATCTGTGCAGCATGGGCATGAGGTCCTGTGGCACACTGCGATCGCTGGAACCCCACAATTCCATTCAATAACTAGGGCATCTGGGTTGCAGTGGCACCCAGTGACCTCGTTGAGGATTGGGTCTTGCACATAACGTCCAACATCTGCTAGGCTCATGCAATTGCATGCCCTCTGGGCACTTGCATCAGACCAATAATGTTCTGATGTCTTGACTGGTACTTGATGTCGACATTGCACAAGACATCATTGGGGTATATGACCCCAATTGCTGTGAGCCTGGGCACCCTGAACAGCTTCTTTTGGCTATGCCCTAGGATCCTGCAGTCATGGTTAGCCTTGTCGCTCTTTGCATATTTGTCTCAACATACCTTGTTTGGACAGCGGTCAGTCTCCTACTCCAGCCAAATGCACGCTTCAAAGCCATTCGACGTTGAGAACATTGTGTGCTTTCCTTGGGCTTGGTCCATCATGATCCTTTGTTTCTATGCATCCCTGTCTGCAGAGAAGACATTCTCGAATGCCGTATCTTATTCCTGCTTCGGAATTTGGCAGCAATGCATCAACACACTGGTCATACCCAGTCACCTGCTTCACGCCCCGTCCATACATCCCCAATTCATTTTGTTTGTTATCAATCTGTGAACACAATTGCTAATGGTGATGTCGTGCAAAAGGATATAAAGGAATCGTCACCCCCAACATGCCGCCGACGAGGAAGAAAGCCGGCGGCCGAAAGCGCGACAATGAGGCGGACCTTGCTGAGCTCGAAAGGCTCCGGAAGCAAGTTGCCGAACAGAGCAAGGCCTTAGAGGCTGAAGAGGCCCGCAAGGAAGAAGAGAGCCAGGCCAAGCGTCAAGTCAGCAGTCGGCGCCAACGCACACTAGTTCGCTGGGATGGTATGGTTTTTCTTTTGTTTTTCTTTTGATTCCCAATCTTGTTTCAGCCTTTCTGTTTGTTGAGGTCATTGGGGATGTTGTCAAACCTGGGAACATCCATGGATAGATAGACTGTTGTCACAGTGACTTGCATTGACGAAAATCTTTGAATTATGCTGACGTTTGACTGAAACAGTGGATACCGACATTCGTCTTCTACTGGCCATCCAGTATGCCTGCAATAAATCCAGCATCAAGATTCCCTGGAAGGATGTCGCGGAGGTTATGGGAGAGAAGTTCACGGAGGGTGCAATCGTTCAGCATTTGTCAAAGCTTCGTACCAAGCGGGAGGAGCAGGATAAGCCAAATCCGCCTCCACTGAAGCGTGCAGGAAATGGCCACCACAAGACCGACGCAAGCAACAAGAAGGAGGCGCCTGCAAAGGCGGACCCTGCGCCGAGCACTCGCAATGCAAAGCGCCGTCGCCGTGATCAATCCGATTATGAATCCGATTATGAATCCGAAAACAGTGTGTACGCCTTGAAGAAAAAGCAGTTTGCGAAGAGCAAGAAGAAGGACAAGGTCTTTGTTGCTCCCAAGCTGCGTACCAAGCGCGAAGAAACCGACAGTGATGACTCACAAAAGCTGGTGTGTGTTGGAGCTGAATGGCTGCGTGACTTCGACGGTGACGATGACCGCGAGGATGACGACGAATCTTCTATTTCTGAGGAGAACGAGAACTCCACTGAAAGCAGCCAGGCCACTACTCAAGCCACCAAGAAGTCAAAGATGGTGAAACTCAAGCTGAACCGAGAGGAATTCGCAAATTGGGAGCGCCGCCTTAGTGACTCTGCAACTTCCCGAGAGCCAGTGACCCCAACCAACCCGCCGCACGTTACCGCCAACATGGCACCCCGCGGTCCAGCCTACTATCCTTACATGCATGCCGACTCTACTGCTCCATATTCTCCTATTATGGCCACCCCATTCGCAAACAACTCTGGAGCTTCCATCCCCTACCCGTCCAATGGTCCAAGCCCATTCGACATTGTCAACCGTGTTCCTAACGGAATTTCTGATGCTGGTCCTGCCGCTGCTCCCAGCGCGGTCTCTGGTGAAGTCTCTGCTTTTGATGAAATGAATCTTGCAGCGGCGTATTCCCAGTTTGATATGGCCCCTGAAATGCAATTTGCGGACCAGTTTGGCGCTCAAGGCAATTTCCCGATGACCGGCTACACCGAAACCAGTGGTTTTGAGAACCAGTTCATTTCTGACAGTGAACTATTTGCCAACCTTCCAAACGTTGAGCCACCTCGATATCTTGGGTATGACGGTGAAGATACCAAGGAATTTTAATTTCCTGGATCGTTCATCATGGTGCTGGGTTCATTTGATGCTTCTCCAATGCTTTTTCTTTTCGTTTTTTCGCTTTCTTTGACTTTTTTCTGCGTTCTTTTTTGCTTTGCTTCGCTTTCGTTTTTTGCTTTCCGTTTTTGCTTTTTGCTTTTGCTTTTCGTTTTGTGCTTTTCCCGCTGGTTGATTGGAGGAGGGAGGTGAGTCCTGATCCCAATCAACGGGTACAACTCCGGATAATCATTCTTGCGTGGCATGGAGTCACGCGATTATCCCGAGTTGCACCCCAGCGCTTCTTTCATGCGTTGCTCGTTGGCCCCCTACGGGGGGCCCAGTAGTTAGTTACTTCTGTCGGAAATCACCGGTACAGCAATGTATGTTCAAAATGACAGATGTGTATGACTCTAACTAACTAAAATGACAAGAATCCCCTATTTGACAATTTGCTGGGGCATAACTGACTAAGCTTAATATGCAATTTGTATGGGGCCCACTATCATAGCGGTCCATGTATTTTCCGAGGTGTTGAATACTCGGGTTCCCAGTCATGTATTGTAACATAGCTTTCGACAACTTCAATAAGAGCATATCGCAACATCTTTTTTCCTATATTGTAGACTACTAGGAGGATTTTCACTAATTTATTGTGATCCAATAGGGAGGTCAGAATAAAGTGATATGAAATTTATGGTAATATTCCTAAATCGATCTTTGATTGTAAGAGCGTTTAGAGGGCGCGCGTAGTGTAGACATTAGTATGCGGACTTGCACCCATCATTTGCGTATCATTTGCGGCAGTTAGCAGCAGATTATTGATATAAGGCCGTGAAATTGAATTTAGGGCCAATTGAAGAGATAGATAGAGCTTACATATGAAAATGCATACATAAAGACCAAGAAAGAAAAGTAAAGATAATAAAAGTGAAGCCGCTAATTCGCCAATGTATGGGGGTTTGCCGAAAGCCGGGATACGGGTATATGAAGCTTCCCGAGGTATAAACATCAGCTTAAGTCTACATATAAATCTAGTTAACAATGAAAATACTCTTACTTGTATAATCTATGCATATGAGCTAAAGTATCCAAACTACATATTTCAGCGCATTCTTTAGATAATAACAAGCTACAACACTTATCTAATACCATAAGATCTATATTATTTCAAGAGCCGATTTAGGTCCGTTCTTCCGGCTCACGTGACGGTTCTAGCTGTTTCTGCCGCCAAGCTCTGGGGATGAAGGAAGCGCCTAGAAAATTTTCGAGACTTTGGCTTCATCTCTCCCCCAGCTTTCTCCATCTCTTTCTTTTCCCCCCTTCAAACCCCTTTATCTCTCCTGGGTTGTTGTATTTCTCTCTTCTTTTAATTCTTTTAATCTCGTTGTTCCTAGCCATGCAGCGTGCTCTCTCTACCCGGACCTCCCTCCTGTCGGCCGCTTCCAAGCGTGCCCCTTTAGGTCGCTCGACTTTGAACCTCCAGCAGCAGCGTTTTGCTCACAAGGTGCGTTGGATTGCCAATTGTTCGCAGAATCATCTTGCTTTGCCATTGGCCCCGTGTTCCGTCCATTCCGAAGCCTTTGGTCGTTCCCCTTGGCTAACAACAACTAGGAGATCAAGTTCGGCGTTGAAGCCCGTGCCAGCCTCCTCAAGGGTGTTGACACTCTTGCTAAGGCTGTCACCTCCACACTCGGTCCCAAGGGTCGCAATGTCCTGATCGACTCCCCCTACGGTTCCCCCAAGATCACCAAGGGTAAGATTTCCATCAAGACAAACACATGGTCATTCGCAAAAGACTAACAATTCCGCAGACGGTGTATCTGTCGCCAAGGCCATCCAGCTTCAGGACAAGTTCGAGAACCTCGGTGCCCGCCTCATCCAGGATGTTGCCTCCAAGACCAACGAGGTTGCTGGTGACGGTACCACTACCGCCACTGTCCTCTCCCGCGCCATTTTCTCCGAGACCGTCAAGAACGTTGCCGCTGGCTGCAACCCTATGGATCTCCGCCGCGGTATCCAGGCTGCCGTTGAGGCCGCTGTGGAATACCTCCAGGCTAACGCCCGCCCTATCACCACCGGCGAGGAGATCGCCCAGGTCGCTACCATCTCCGCCAACGGTGACACCCACGTCGGCAAGCTCATCTCCACCGCCATGGAGCGTGTTGGCAAGGAGGGTGTTATCACCGTGAAGGAGGGCAAGACTCTGGATGACGAGCTCGAGGTCACCGAGGGTATGCGCTTCGACCGTGGCTACACCTCCCCTTACTTCATCACCGACCCCAAGTCTCAGAAGGTCGAGTTCGAGAAGCCCCTGATCCTGCTCTCCGAGAAGAAGATCTCCGCCGTCCAGGACATTCTCCCCGCCCTTGAGGCCTCCACCACTCTCCGCCGCCCTCTGGTCATCATTGCCGAGGACATTGAGGGTGAGGCTCTCGCCGTCTGCATTCTGAACAAGCTCCGTGGTCAGCTCCAGGTCGCCGCTGTCAAGGCCCCCGGCTTCGGTGACAACCGCAAGAGCATTCTTGGTGATCTCGCTGTCCTCACCAACGGTACCGTCTTCACTGATGAGCTCGACATCAAGCTCGAGAAGCTCACCCCTGAGATGCTCGGCTCCACCGGTGCCATCACCATCACCAAGGAGGACACCATCATCCTCAACGGTGAGGGTAGCAAGGACAACATCTCCCAGCGCTGCGAGCAGATCCGCGGTGTCATGGCCGACCCCACCACCTCCGAGTACGAGAAGGAGAAGCTGCAGGAGCGTCTGGCCAAGCTCTCCGGTGGTGTCGCCGTCATCAAGGTCGGTGGTTCCTCCGAGGTTGAGGTCGGTGAGAAGAAGGACCGTGTTGTGGACGCCCTTAACGCCACCCGCGCTGCCGTTGAGGAGGGTATCCTCCCCGGTGGTGGTACCGCTCTGCTCAAGGCCTCCGCCAACGGCCTGGGTGGTGTCAAGCCCGCCAACTTCGACCAGCAGCTTGGTGTCAGCATCATCAAGAGCGCCATCTGCCGCCCTGCCCGCACCATTGTTGAGAACGCCGGACTCGAGGGTTCCGTCATTGTCGGCAAGCTGACCGACGAGTACGCCAAGGACTTCAACCGCGGATTCGACAGTGCCACTGGCCAATACGTTGACATGATTGCTGCCGGTATCGTTGATCCCCTGAAGGTTGTCCGCACCGCTCTGCTTGATGCCAGCGGTGTTGCCTCCCTCCTCGGTACCACCGAGGTCGCCATTGTCGATGCTCCCGAGGAGAAGGGCCCTGCCCCTCCCGGTGGTGGTATGGGCGGTATGGGCGGTATGGGTGGCATGGGCGGCGGCATGTTCTAAAGCCCCTGACCCTCTTCCCCTGAAGAATTACCTCGAGCGCTCCTCTTTGCATCGTAGCCTGTTCTGATACTCGGATATTTGTGTAATGTCTTTTCTTTGTGTCTCTATTTGGTGTTTTGTCTTTTTTTTCATGTTTCTTTCCATACCTGTATTCTTTTGGACTTTTTTTTTCTGATCTCTTACTCTCTCCCTCTCTCCTCTCTTCCTGGGACTTGACCCCAAAAAAAAGGTTCCACTGTACTATATCATGTATTCCAATGAAGTCCCATCTGATACAGCCTGAATTATGCCTTTTCTCTTAATTTTTAAAATTTCCGGGCTAACTTTCTGAGGGTCTCCATCCAAGGTACTTTATATTTGGGGGATCGACAATGTCTCCTCTTTATAAAGTTCAAATGTACTTCGGTAGATATATTGAACCTCCTAACCTCGACAAAAGATACTAGTACATGTACTATGTACTCCGCACGGGGTACAAACATTCCATCTTCTCACTTAAATTGGAATTGCAACTGATTGGCCATTCGGGTCGGCTATTCGTGCAATTTATAGAGACATACCCAAAAAGGGTCTAGACTGAGGCAAAGGACGAATACAACTTCAGACGGTCATCACCTGGGAATGATATATGCAACGATGGGTACTAACAGGGATAAATTAATATATTAACCATTCTGCTCGTCAATCCAAGTCCAATCTAAGCGGGTGGGACCGGCAAATGACCTTAGAAACCGTCTGTAACTTGTTTTCTTTCTCTCTTCCCCACGGCTCTTTACTCCGCTTATTTCTCTCCGCCTGGTCCTTTTCCCTCTCCAGATCATTCCGGCATTCCAGTCCTGCATTTCTGTGCTCTTTGCACCTGACTTGGATTCACTTCGTAATTTCGTTATCATCGTGGAATACTTTGGCTATCGGGAATGCATACGGCGCTTGTGGGGCATCGTGTTGGCACTTTCGTCGCCCGTCACCATACGTGCGGCTATGACACCCTCCTTGGTACTCTGGTCTATCGCTAACTCGCCTCTAGAGTCACTGCACGCCTTGGAAGCCTTGAGCAGATTTGAATCAAAAATAGAACCTGATTGCTGCCGACAATGGCTGCCATGGTGGATACCGCTCGGCCAGCCCTAGTGAGCGATGCAGATCTTATGCAAGCACGAGCAGCTCTCCAGCATCAGCAGAGCCCAGAAGTCTCCGTTCCCCGTGAATTCATCTCCCTCATCGTCGACGAACTTATTTACCGCCGCGAGTCGCATTCTTTCATCGCCGAAATCGAGCACGAACGCTCAAACCTTCGGAAGGAACTTCGCAAACACACCCACATCAATGAGGCATTTCAGAAAGAACTGCGGGAGATCGGCGAGATCATTACCCAGGTCGCCCATGGCGATCTTTCACAGCGGGCCCGCATGCACCCCCTCGAGATGTCACCTGACATCGCTACCTTCAAGCAGACGATCAATACAATGATGGATCAGTTGCAGGTTTTCAGTCAAGAGGTGTCGAAGGTGGCCAGGGAGGTCGGCACGGAGGGTGTGCTGGGTGGCCAGGCGAAGATCGAAGGCATTCAGGGAATTTGGCATGAATTGACCGTCAACGTGAATGCCATGGCCAACAATCTGACCACGCAAGTCCGCGATATTACCACCGTAACGACCGCGGTTGCCAAGGGTGATTTGCAGCGCAAGGTACAGGCGGATTGCAAGGGCGAGATCTTGCTATTGAAGAATATCATCAACTCGATGGTCGATCAGCTACGGGAGTTTGCATTCGAGGTTAGCCGTGTTGCCCGCGAGGTCGGGTCAGACGGTGTGCTCGGTGGCCAGGCTGTTGTACACGGCGTTGAGGGTACCTGGAAGAATCTTACGGACAACGTCAACCGCATGGCATCGAATCTTACGCAGCAGGTCCGCGAAATTGCCGATGTCACGACTGCCGTTGCACGTGGTGATCTTACGAAGAAGGTGACCGCGGATGTGAAGGGCGAGATTTTGGATCTGAAGCTTACGATAAATGCGATGGTCGATCGACTGAATCAGTTCGCGTTCGAGGTCAGTCGAGTTGCACGGGAAGTAGGAACAGACGGCACGCTGGGTGGACAAGCGCAAGTCGAAAACGTCGAAGGTCGCTGGCGTGATTTGACCGATAATGTTAATACGATGGCCCAAAACCTAACTCTGCAAGTCCGACAAATCTCCAACGTGACCCAGGCCATTGCGCGCGGTGATCTTAGCACCAAAATCGAGGTTCACGCCCAGGGTGAGATCTTGACTCTCAAAGAAACAATCAATAGCATGATGGATGGGTTGGGGGAATTTGCGGGGGAGGTCAAGGGTGTGGCGAGGGACGTGGGTGTCCGGGGTAAGCTCGGCGGCCAGGCCAATGTTGCCGGATCTCATGGAATTTGGAGATCGATCAGTGAAGATGTCAACACGATGGCAGACAATCTGACGTCTCAGGTTCGTGCCTTCGGTGAGATCACCGAGGCGGCGATGAGTGGAGATTTCACAAAATTGATTACCGTGTCTGCCTCTGGAGAAATGGACGATTTGAAACAAAAGATCAATAAGATGATCTCGAGTCTGCGCGACAGCATTCAGCGCAACACTGCTGCCCGTGAAGCAGCAGAGCTGGCAAATCGGAGTAAATCTGAATTTTTGGCCAACATGAGGTACGTTGGTCCCTTTCTTCGGTTTCACGGGCTTTATTTCTTTTGCGTTGTGCTAACTACAATATAGCCATGAGATCAGAACCCCAATGAACGGGATAATTGGGCTCTCAAGCCTGGCACTCGACACTGACGACCTCCAAGCTCCTGTGAGAGAGACTCTGAAGATGGTCCACAATCTTGCTATTTCTCTCTTGACTATAATTGACGACATCCTTGACATCTCCAAGATTGAGGCTAATCATATGATAATTGAGAAGACGCCGTTTAGTCTTGGTGCAACGGTTTTCAGTGTCCTGAAAGCCCTCTCTGTGGAAACTAACGAGAAGGCATTGGGCTTAGTCTACACAGTAGATGGAGAAGTACCGGATTATCTGATTGGAGACGCATATCGACTACGGCAGGTCATGTTGAACCTAGTCGGTAATGCCATCAAGTTCACAGACCACGGCGAGATCAGAGTCACGGTAAAGCATGCACAGGACGACAAGTGCGCTTCAGATGAAACCGCATTCCAGTTCTCAGTATCAGACCCTGGAATTGGCATTGACGAAAGCAAACTTGGTCTGATCTTTGACAAGTTCCAGCAAGCTGATGGATCAATGACCCGTCGCTTTGGCGGGACGGGATTAGGCCTCGCAATCTCGAAAAGGCTGGTTTCTCTCATGGGCGGTGATATCTGGGTGACCTCGCACATGGGAGAAGGAAGCACATTTTCATTTACATGCCGGGTGAAGCTAGCTCAGCCGCCGTCAAGCTTTGCAGAGCAGCTTGCCCCCCACCGCGGCCGGCGCGTTCTCTTCTTTGACCACGGTCTTGCGCGCGACTTCCCAATAGCCAAGGTGCTCATTGAACTCGGCTTAGAGCCGGTCATTGTCACAGAGGAGCAGCTAGAATGTGGTCAGTTCAAAAGCAACTGGGGCTGCACATTTGATGCAATCCTCATCGAAAACTTGGAGATCGCCACAAAACTCCGAGCCTGTCCGGACCTCCAGCCCATTCCACTAGTCATTACAGCACACACTGTATCCCTGGCTCTCAGAGCCGCCGGCGAACTGGGCATAGCATCCTACATCACAGTGCCCTGTCGACCCATTGATCTATGGAATGGTATTCTTCCTGCCCTCGGCAACCGCACAACCCGCACCCCATCAGGCTACACACGCTCGTTGGCCATTCTTCTAGCCGAGGACAATGATGTGAACCAAAAGGTCGCCGTCCGAATACTTGAAAAGTTCAATCATAACGTCACGGTCGTGGAAAATGGCCTTCAAGCGGTGAAAGAGGTCAAACACAACCGCTACGATGTGGTTCTCATGGATGTGCAGATGCCGGTCATGGGTGGCTTCGAGGCTACAGGGAATATCAGACAGTACGAGAAGATGAATGGGCTTCCCCGTACGCCGATCATTGCTCTCACTGCGCATGCCATGCTTGGGGATCGAGATAAATGCATACAGGCTGGCATGGACGATTACTTGTCTAAGCCATTGGACTCTAGTCGCATGATGCAGACTATCCTAAAGTGCTCAGCTATGAATCTTGCCTCGCTGCCTGCTATTGAGGGATGAAGAAAACTCTGGTTCATTGCCAGTTATCCCACCACTGACTCAGCCTCTAATTTTCGTTCAACACTTCCTTACTGCGTATAAGTCTTTTATGGCTACCCGTTGAGCCCATTTCTTCCAAATGAGCCTGGAGCCTCATTCCTTCCAACTCTCCGAGATATTTAATGTCCCAAAAAATGCCCCTTCCCTTTATTCTCGCAACCTGCATACGTCTATAGGTTGATTACGAACCCTCACATTTCGCTTTTGAATTTCCATGTTTTGAAATACCCCATGTCCAGCAGTCTATTAACAATTTCCTTTCAAGGTGGGTGGTCAAAGTCTGTTTCTCTTTTTACGGTGTTTGGCTCCTTGGTACACGAGATGGAACAAATTTAAATAATGTCCGACGGTGTCTATGGTGAATGTGCGCTCCAAGACTGTCTGTTGTATTCACGCTTATCATATCCTTCAGTACACGAACATATATCTGTGTTGAGAATTTAGAACCAGATTAATTTGAGGACCGTATCTAGGCTCACAAGAGATATATATATAGCCTCTACTCTTGTAGATATGTATTCTCAAAATAAATAGGTACATTACTGTTTGTTATCTCTCAGATGCCACAGGCTCGCCATCCCATAGTTACTAACTATATAGTCAGTCATCTTTCCTAGTTTATACAGAAACTCTACAACAATTTACATATTATACACCATCGTCTACCATCGTAGACATCAACAGGTTATAAGCCCGGGAGCTTGTTATTAACGGTTTAACTACTAGTTAATATCCCCGGTATCTGTGTGTCTCTCCCTACACATAGGGGTAGTACTAAGCCCAGTACTACCCAGTCAAAACTCTCGCTTTTCTTACCTCCGCTTGCCCGGAGATCTTACCTATTTAGGCAGTAGGAATAGCTTTAGGTTTACAGCTTATTACCGTTGTTGAACCTACTAAGGTAATAGGTAGGCTCTGTTTCGTACAGGGCTCTCCTTACTAGGCGTTATTATTTTAGGTCCTAGAAATTAATATATTAAGCGTTAATCGGATAGTTTTAGAGGTTTATTTGTTTGATTGCTTATTTACTAGTAATCCTTAGGTAGGGTCTATATAAACCCTATCCTTAGTAGATCTCTCTCTCTATAAGTATCTCTCTCTCTCTCTCTATATCCTCTCTATCTACCTTTTTTATTAATTTTAGGTACCTTACTATCCTCTTCTATTAAATTTATTATCACTATTATCTTCAGCGTACCTAGTTACCTAGGGATAGCCTTACTTTTACCTATTTAG